>NC_041218.1:28500305-28533045 GCF_002837175.3 Physeter macrocephalus
GGGATCTTCCCGGACCGGGGCGCGAACCCGTGTCCCCTGCATCGGCAGGCGGGCTCTCAACCACTGCGCCACCGGGGAAGCCCTGGGGAGAATTTAGATTGTCTCTTCTCTTACAGGGGTTACAAGTAGGTAAGAGAGTGACAGCTACAGGGAGAGTGTTGCCCCCTTGAAACAGAGAACTTTCAGGTAGTGTGTCCTGCCCATCGACAGGCCATTGCCTCCGAGAGCCGAGAGTTTCTCTTCCCTAGAGGAGTTTGGTGGTTTGGATGTCGTTTTGATGGTGGTGGTGGCGGCGGCGGTGGTGAGGGAATTCAAGCTCTGGAAGGGTGACTGGATTTATACCTTTGAAGTCTTGCTCAATCCTGAAAAATCACATGTTGAGATTAAAAACATTGCCATCTGGTGGAAAAACAAATAACTACAAGGTATCGTTCAACAGATATTTAGTGAGAGTCATTATATGCCGGGGAAATGTAGTTCAAAAGGTTTGGGGTTCATTTTTCTTTGACTTAACAGAATGTTTGCTTTTAAGATTGATTTACTTTCCAGAAATTCTTTTTTCGTTTTGGAACTTTGTCTGCTTGTAGGCTCTTGGCTTATCAGGAGCAAATCACTCGCAATCCTCAAGATTCATGTTTTATAAAACTTCCATCTGAAAGGACAGTAGCTCATTCTCTGGTATGCTGATAGTGTTGTGGAAAATATAATTTGGTTTCTGGAAATATCTTCTCCCAATTTCTGTGTCAACATTAGGACATCATCCATCTTCTCAAAAAAAAAAAAAAAAAAGTTTGAGATGATGTATCTGCAGCCAAGGACCTGTATTATTTTCAGTCCATTGTGGATTATTTTGTAAAAACACAAGATCATGCATTTCACTAATTCTGAAATGTATAATGAAGATAATTTGGACTGATGGGGACGGATAGTTATGTGAAAGAAAAATTGGAGTAAAATGTTATTTGTGGAATCTAGGTTGAAGGTAAATGTCAGAACAAAAGAGATTGTTTGCTGTGGGTTTTAACTTAATGATTTCTTCACATTTGATAAAGGAATAGGATCAGTTAAGTCAGTGATTTTCAAACCACTACAGACTTTTTTCAGCTTTTCTGTATGTTTGGACATTTTCATAACAAAATACTGCTACAAAATCATGTATTGGGATGTCATGGCAATGTCAACATCACTGCAAGTTTCTACAGACATACTCTGTACTTGTCGGGGGACAGGTAACAATCCGTGGCATTGGTCCACGGATCACACTTCGCATAACTGATTAAAAGCTTATTTTACTGTATTATTTCATATAATACTAAAAAAAAAACTCTTTGAAAAAAGGGATATAATTCCTATTCCACCAGTGGCAAAACTGACGGAGAACAGTTGAGTCTCTCAGCTTGTGTCACACCTTGAACACTCAGGTCTGATTTCCTTCCAGGTTTTGGTACATTCTTTCCTCGTCGAGAGGAGAGCAGTGCAGCAGACGTGAGGGTGAGGTGAACAGCATTACACGACCAGGGTTGGAATATTGTAACGGTGGAAACAGCACATTTTCTTCCATACAATAAAGATAAATGATTTTAGGGATTTACTGAACATTAGATAGCATAAGACTGTAAATGTAATAGACGTTTAAAAAATTTGCTTTCCATATCATTATAATGAGGGCAAACCACCCCCCCCCCAAACAAACAAACAAACAAAAAACCTCTTCATAGACTAGGCAGAACAAGGCAGCCCAACCCAGGAACTTTCAGAGTTTTCTAAAATTTTCTATAATACCATGAAACATCGAATGAAATAGGGGAAGGGTGAGGGGATGGATTAGGAGGGGGTGATGCCTTCTTTCACTTTATGTATGCATATAGAAATTGACTTCACAAATTTACGTTTATCATGCTCCCTTTTCCACTGTGAACATGATCTTTTTTTCCCGTTAAGACTTTCAGCCTGTGCAGATTGGAAGCCCAGCTAGTGCTCAGTGATCGTACTTCTCTGTTTAGATTTGTGCCTGGAGTCAGTGGTTTGCTAAATTCTTCAGTTTCTGGCTCTGTAGTTACAGGGTTAAGGAGAATTTGCCATCGGCTTAGGGAGATTTAAGCTAATCATTGAGTTGGAGGATATCTATAAAGGAAGACTAAAGGATCTGCTATTAGCTAATATTAGAAGAAAAAAGCTTTGATAAAAACCTTGTAATATTGATGATGGGAAGAGCATGTGTATTTTTTCCCCCCAAAAATAGTTTTATACTTCTCAAATCACATTTATGTTCATTTGGATATAAACTCGCCTCAATTCCTACCCGCAGACAATGCGAGAAGCCTTTGGTACTTTAGGGGGTTTAGATTTGCTTTAAGGGCTTTAGAGTTGATATAAGGGATTTAGAGAAGTTATAAGGCAGGGTCTTTGGTGAGCACCTGCTTCCTAGTTTACAGATAAAGGTCTAGACGTATCACTTATCTATGTTTTTTAAAAAGATTGCTGCCAGTTTTAAGGTATGATTTCTTAACATTTGAAAAGGGAATGGGATTGGTTAAATCAGTGGTTTCTAAACCTTGGGAATTCATGGATTAAAAAAAAACCACCATTGTCAAGTATAGCCTCTTATTTTTTTGCCAAGAAAGATCATTAACCGCTATAACAAAAAAACTAACCCACAATCTATTGTTAATAACATTGTATTACATAGAAGTGACTTGTACATATGATTTCTACTGTTAAAATATGGAGGAAATTTAGCTTTACTAGAATTACTTTGTAATCTTTATGTTCATTTCTTTACATTGAATCAGTGAAAACCTCATTCCACACTGGTCAAAACTCCCCCCCTTTCGGATTTAATAACTTTCCAAAATCCATTACGGCGATAAGAACCTCATTATTTTCTGTAAAATTTGAATATCCAATGATACCAGACCCTGCAGAGGCTTTAAAGGTACAGTTCTAATGCAGTTCATAGTCTTAAGCAGGGGAGAGATACAGTGATGCTGTGCAGAATTTGCTTGCTTGAGGACAGGTGTTTTTCATACCTCCAGAGAGGATGGGAAGTGCTAAGAAGGCACAGGATGAAGACCTGGCATAAGCTGGGGAAAGATAACAGGAGTACATTTGGCCTACTCATTCTACCGGCTCCTTGCTCTATCCCACTCAGTTTAATGAGCCGTAAGTTGATCAATCACCACACTTGATTGCATGGTCTGGGCTTAGACTTTCACTCCTCTACAATCTGGCTGTATGACCTCTGACAAGTGTCTTTACCTCTCTATGCTTTTGTTTCTTACCTTTTTTTTTTTTTTTTTTTTTTTTTTTTTTGTGGTACGCGGGCCTCCCATGGCTCACGGGCCCAGCCGCTCCGCGGCATGTGGGATCTTCCCGGACCGGGGCACGAACCCGTGTCCCCTGCATCGGCAGGCGGACTCCCAACCACTGCGCCACCAGGGAAGCCCTGTTTCTTACCTTTAAAACAGATCCTAGCACCTACCTTATGTGTTTGAGGGTTAATATATATAAAGCCCCTAGAGTAAATTTTAGCTGTTTTCAGAATGCAGTCTTTATCATGTGACTCCTTGACAAATATTTGGACGGCATTCGCTGCTCTGGGGATAAAGACCAGATACCTTTCCAAGGCTTATAAAGCCTGTCCCTTCTCTCCAATCTCTTCTCACACCACTATAGCCTCATTCCCTTCACTGAAGCCCGCTGAGACCAGCTGTGTCCCACCCTACCCCATGGTCCCTTGGTCTCCCCTCGTTTCCCAACTGATTCCTCTTGGTCTTCATACCTCCATTCTCCTCCTCAGGGAAGCCTCTGTGACCTCCTCAAATAGATTCAAAGTCTTGCTACAGACTCTTATGGTGCCAGAAATGATCAGTAGTATACATCAAGCTGCAGTCATTTTAGTTCGTTTAGTTTGTTTCTTCCACTATAAGTTCTGTGAAGGCAGCAAACCCATGTCATTTTGCTCACCAGTAAATCGCCAGCACTGAGCACATTGCCCAGCAGGGAGTATGTTTTGATAAATGTTTATGGAACAAGTGGATGGGGTACGGTAAGGGGGAGGAAGCTTGTAGAGAATGTCAAAGGCTAAACAAGCGGTTCCCTTTATTGGAAAAGAAAATATGTTCTCAGGAGCAGTGGAAGAGAAGGCTGGAAAGGTAGGTTGAGGGAGACTTGGATGGGTGAAGAGACTGGCACCACAGGGTGCCAACAGGGAATAATCCATTGACTGGCTTTAGGCCTGAGAAGTGACCAATAGGAAATACTGGTATTTATGCCGGAAAACTGGGAATTATTTGATATCTAGTAAAATCAAATTCATCATTGTTACAAAAAAATTGATCATGTATCGATAACACCTGAAAAATAGTTTAAGAAACTGTTTCTCCATGGGCCGCGTAGATTATTAGAATTATTAGACAGTATTTTATTTGTCATTATTCAGGAGAAAAAGGCATCTCTTTGAAGTGGGGCTCTTGTACTTTCTCGGTGTTTTCTTGGCTGAACGCACATTGGCGGCCTTCCCAGGAACCATGTCATAGATGACCACAGTGATTTGGCAAGCAGATAATGTTTTTCTCATCGTTATACAATCCTTCTGAGTCAGAGAAGCAACGCATGTTTCAGATCAAAAGCAATACGTGAACAATAAGTACTTTGGTAGAAAAGTGTATTTGAGGTTTTATTTGGACAGCTGAGCAGACTTACCCTTTGCAGACACAGCTGCTTGTTGCAGTCACCACATTTCCATTTTGTTATTAGTTCACCATGACTTTAAGCTATTCAGTAACTTCTTTGGTCTCTAAGCTGAGCAGGTGAATGGGAAGGGTGGCAGTTGGTGGTTCTCAGAGAGCCCACGTACAAGTTAAAACCCAGTAAAATGTGGAGAAAGGTAGCATATGTGGTGTATTATTTTTCTGATGTCCGGATCGTAACTCCCCACCCTCACCCTGCCACGCCGGTTGTGTATTCAGTTGGTTGTATATTCAGTGGCCTTTTCACAGGGAGGTCACTGATTGGTGATTCCACATGTGTTGGCCAGCACCCAGCAAAATACATGGTGTGCAGGGGCGAACCCTCGGTAGGAGTGGGGTATAGCGGGGTGGAAGAGTGCGTAAGGAGAATAAAGAAATGTTGCTTCTGGATTCCAGAGGCAGGGATTCAGTCTCTGTTCTCCCAATAACTTTGTGATCTTGGGCTAGTCACTTCTCAGCCTGACCACGTCATCTGTAAAAGAGAACGATAATGGAGAAAGGGACAGGGTGATGATGAGGCTGAAAGGAGATAATATATGAAGAGCTCTAGGGAGACAGAATATCTGCTCACTGGTGGGTGTGTTGATACACTAAGTTCCCGTGGCCGCTTCTGCACCAGGATGTGTTCTGCACCCTGTCATGTGCTCTCTTCTGCACTCTGTCATGTGTTCTCCGGACAGAAGTTCATTGAGGATCCTGGGGCCTAGAGCAGAAAGCTGGTGTATGTGCACGCTAGGCTTGGAGAGCAGAATCTAGGACTAGCCTTTGCACGTGATCACACTTTACCTGCCTTTAACTTGATAACTGTTCTTATGAAAGGACACAGGATTAAGACAGTTGATATCTAATAAGACTAAATCCATCATGGTTACAGTTTGATATCTGGTAACATCTGAAAAATTAAAAACTGTCATTTCTGCAAGAACAGCGCAGATGGAAAATTAGACAATATTATGTTTTTAGACAATAAACGTTTTATTTTTCTCCCAAAACTCATTCTCTGTGGCATCACTCATTGTGCCTCCTTCCCTCTGAGATATCTTTCCCTCTCCCGTTCATATGGACAAGGTTCATGTCCTATACTTTCTTCTGTAAGCAAGGAACTGAAACTCAGTAAACCATACTGGTTAATTGTTTAAATTATGCAGTTGCATGGAGGGGGAGATACAGTGGTGAATGAAACAGTCTTTGGCTTCATGGAGCTTACTGTCTAGTGAGTAAAAAGTAAGACGGTAATAGAATTTGCAGTTAAGTATTACAGTTACAAAGTGACTTTAAAGGAAGAAGAAAGGGTGCTAGGATTGCATACAGACAACATAGGATATGGCCGATTCAAGGTGATTCGGGGACTCACCGAGGGTCAAACTGAGCAGGGATCTGAATAGTTGCTAGGAGGTAAGTTGGTGGTGGTGAGATGGACAGTGTGAAGTTTTTGAAGGAAGGATGGTGGAGGGCAGGGCATGGAGATTGAGAGAGAGAGAGATTTGTGATGAAGCCAAAGTGATAGGTAGTTTGGAGCCAGTTGAAGTGTAGGGCCTCAGAGGCCTTGCTGATGACTTTTGGTGGAAAGTTAGCAAAGAATTTTTAAGCTGGAGGAGAATTTCAACGGCCAGATTAAAAAAAAAAGAAAAAAAAGATGATACCAGCGAAGAGGGTAAGTTGGGGAAAATGACAGTAGAGTGTCTATCAGGAAGATTTCGAAGGCAGGAAGACCACCTAAGAGGCTGTTGTTCTTAGCCAGTTGAGTCACAGTGAGGGGCAGGAACAGCTTCTGTGGGGTGTGAGGAAGTGAGGAAGGATTTCAGAGGAGCTCCAGGGTGAGCAGGATCAGCAAGGTTTAGCGACAAGCTGTATGTTGGGAAATAAACATGGAGGAGATGGTGGAGTTGAGAATGGTTTCCAGGTCTCTCCAGGAGGGAAGCAGGGATTGATACTCATTGAAGCGGGTAAGCAGGAGGTCGAGCAAATAATGGGAGAAGTCATGAATCCCATTTGAAATTTGTTAAGTTTAGGGTGTCAGTGGGACGTGTCGGCAGAGCTCATGGGCGGTATTGGAGACGCAAGTCTGAAGCTGAAGTGCGATTAGGAGGGGTTGGTGGATCACCCTTTGTGACGGCGTTGGGATTGGGAACGTGGAGCACCTCAGACCTAACGATGGTTGGGATGGGACCTTCGCGAGGACACAGGGAGGAACAGCCTTCGGATGATGGTAGGCCTTCCTTTCTCCTCCACATCTAGGGCCAGGAGGGCTGTGCCTCTTTCCTGCTTTCAGATCATTGCTCTTCCTCCCTCAGGCGAAATCTCTTTTGCCTTCTGGAGTGCATTCCTGTTCACTGTTACCGCTTATGACGCTTGCAGTTTTTCGGTGTTTATCCATCTCCTGGTTCCTCTGCCATGGGCATCCATACCTTAGGAAGCCTGTGATCCAGGTGCCTATCTAAATTGTCTTCTTTAGCCTTAGAGGATTCAGTGTCTATAGACAGTCATCACTTTTTTCAACAAACCTTTATTGATCCCTTACTATAGGCAGGCACTGTGTTAGGCACTGGGTTCACTAGAAAACAAGACAAAGTCACTGCGCTGGTGGCTCTTATATTTTGGGGAGACATAGAGTAAATACATATCTGGTAGTGCTGTGTGCTAAAAAGAAAAACAGAGCAAGATAAAAGGGTGTCATGATGAATAGAGGGAAGGGGTGGGGCTTCCTCTGAGGAAATGATGGTCCTGACACCCACGTGAAGTAAGAGTGTAAACCATGTGGATATATGACATGAATGTGATAGAATACAGTGTAAACCATGTATTATCTATTGCATTATAAATAATAGATTATGTATTATCTATTATCAATTTATCCCAAAACATAGCAGTTTAAAACAGTAAATGCATGTTATCTCACGTGCATTTCTCAGGATTAGGAATGTGAGAGAGGCTTAGCTGGATGTTTCTGCTCCGGGTCTCTCGAAGTTGCAATCAAGCTGTCTGCTGAGATCACACTCGTGGCTCAATTAGTCATGAATTTGCTTTCCAGTCCACTCCCGTGGTTCTGGGCTGGCCTCAGTTCACTGAGGGCTGTTAGGCCGAGGGCTTCAGTACCTTGCATCACAGCAGCTTGCACCCCCCCGGGTATGTGATGGGAGAGCGCACTGCAGGCTTCCACAGGCTAATCTCAGAAGTGACGTACCATCACTATTTTCTGTTATCCGTACCTTAAGTTGCCTCTCTTTCCTGACTTGTCTCCCTCATTGCCTACATGTCGCTTCCCAGTTCAGCTTTTTGCCTTCCTCTCATTTCCCTTTTCATCCAAAATTTCTAGAAGGACAGTTTATAGTGGGTTGGCCGTGCATTTGGGATTTTCCATGAGACGTTAAGGAACATCTTACGGAAAATCCCGAACGAACTTTTTGGCCAAGCCAATATTTGCCGTCTTACCTTTATTACAACTTGTCCTTTTCTGCTTCTGCAGATCACTTCCTACTCTTTACCACTCTACTATCTTCTCTGCCAAAGGTGACCAGATGGTGGTAGAGACAATCAGATTTCTGCTGATTTCCCTTGTGGTACTTGATTCTCTTTCTCTCAGGACTGTCTCCCCTCTTGATTGCTAATGTGTCGTATTTTTCCTTCTGCCTCTGACACTACCAGCCTCCCCTGGATCCAGTTCTTCTGCCAGCTTTGTAAATATAGGTATTTCATGGAGTTTTGTTCCTCACTCTGTTTTTACTATACTTGGTCTCCAAAAGCTGACCTCTACCAAAAACTACACTAGTAATCCAGAACCCTGCCCCCCATATACCCACCACCATTTACAAACAACACACACACACACACACACACACACACGTTTTTCCACCTGTATTCTTTAATTATTTTTAGCTAGTGGAATCCAGACACCCCAGTAAAAACTGTGAATGATATTTTCCCCCCCATATACCCACCACCATTTACAAACAACACACACACACACACACACACACACGTTTTTCCACCTGTATTCTTTAATTATTTTTAGCTAGTGGAATCCAGACACCCCAGTAAAAACTGTGAATGATATTTTCCCTGCCTTTACACACTGTAACTCAGCAGGGTATGCTAATTGTCTCCCAGCTGTCTCTCCTCTGCCTCTCTCTCTGTAGCCCATGAATTGCCCTAGATCAGGCCCTTACTGCTTTTCACCTGGTCTCCAAATAACTGATCCCAATCTCTGTTCTGGTCAGTTGTCACCTACCCTTGATGCTGACACCAGTTATTTGTCTAAATCATGCTTCGCAGTATTTCAGCACCGAGGTTACCTAGCCATCGTCGACTCCTGACCCACTGGCAGAGCTCAGATTCCTTGCTTGGCACACGCTGCATTTGGCCATCTGGTCTCTGTTGGTCTGATTGGCACAACTTGTGTTCCATTCACCCTTATATTTGATGCTCCTGAAGTATAAAAATTCTTATGTTTCCTTCAAAAGGTCATGCGATTTTATGCTTCTTGCTTTTTACCTCTTTTATTTTCCTGAAACGTATTTTCTTCTCCCTTTCCCCCTTACTCAACCCACAGGTCATTCAAATCATCACGGGTCCTCTGCCCTGTTTCCCTCTCCTCCCCAATCTTGCCCCCCAGATAACAGAGTTAGTAACTTCCTTTTCTTTCCCCCCACCTTTGCATAGGTCTCTATGATTGCTCCTGTCCTCTGTTTTACTGTGTATCCTGTCTCTCTCAGGTGGTGTGAGCTGTTTGAGGGCAGGGTCTTTGGCTCATTTGTCTTTATGTCCCCAACACTTAGCAGAATGCCTGACATATTGTTGCCACTTAGTAAATGTTGATTAGATAACATGCAATTGGACTGAGTTAGTATGGCTTTAGGTATGGTTTTACAGAGGAAACTAAGACTGCAAAAACCTAAGTTCATCAGCGCCCTTGCTTCAAAAACACTGTTTGGTTACTTGGTAGAATTTAGCACTGACAGACGGAAGAGGTTGAAAAAAATGAAATGCCTCCTAACTTAAAGAGTATTAGATATCAAGCAATTAAAAGGTTTTCTGAAGCCAATTGTAAGGCATTTATGTTGTGCTTTAGAAACATCTTGCCGTTCCGGCTTTATACAATTACCAAATTTTTAAAAGTTGTTTCAATTTCAAATATTTTCTCTTAGATACAGTGTCCCATGCAGCATTTCAGTATTTCTGTATCACGGTGCAGTCTGGAGACAGAAGCCACACGATAATTGATCAGGGAAAATTTGTTATAAACAATGAGGGGTTGGCTACAATGGGCAAGGGAAACTAAAGAATACAGGAGTAGCAGATACAGGGAGCAGAGCACCCACGGAAGGAGCAAATCTGGAAAAGGCTGGGGTCCGGACCTCATTGGAGAAGATATGGCGTATCCTACCAGATGGCAGACAAGTTAACTGCAGTGCCGTACCGGCAGGGCTCACGGGAGCCTGCCTCTGCAGTGCTGCACTGCAGAACTGCCCGGGAATCTGCCAGTGTGGGTGCGCCCTGCGAAGCCATCCTTGGGGTCTGCAGAGAAGCTGCCCCGGGGATTGGTGCCACGTGCCTCCAGGTATAAGAAGAGAACCGGGAACCAGGGCCCTTCCTCTTCCAGTGTCCCTCCAGCACCCTCTAAAACTGTACCAGTGGCAAGGCCACAGGAAGACAGCCCTGGAAAGCAGTGGATTGACAACTGGCGCAGTCCGCCCCTTCTGACTACTGAGCCTCCGTACGTTCCCATTTAACAAGATACAGCTGTAACGGAAATTAGAAAAATTATGTCTGTATAACATTTATCTTGAAGTCTAGTGCCCAACGAGAGTAGTGCAATTAGATGAGGATGAGAAAGAAGATGGAGAGACCCCTGTGTGTTTAGAGGTAGTTAAATGGCATTTTTAGATAAAATATTAAATATCTAAATTTTATTTTCCTTCATCTAAATAAATTAAAGACACTATTCTTATACTTGGGGCTTAAGAATTAGTTTTGGCTTAGAAACAAAAAATAAGAGTCTTTTTGACTGTAATTGAGCCACAGCTAGTAAAAAGAGAGGAAGCACTGTGTGTATGTGTCATGCATCTTTGCCTAGTGTAAAATTCACCACTCCTAATTCAGTACGTTAGTTAACCAAAATATTCAAGAGTCAGGAATCCCCTCTGGCCATTGATCAAAGATAGGAAACTATGTTGTATGAGTGGTCTGAAAAGAGGAGAAATTAAGTGGGGAAAAGGTTTGGGACCTGGTAGCTGAGATGCCAGTCACTGGGACAAATGAAGCTGCTTTGCACAGACCACACATGCTGTTTGCCCACATGCCGACAGACATGGTAGTAGCATTAGAGCAAATAGTGGGGTCATAATTTGGGAGTACCTCAGTTCTTAGGGAAAAGACTGACATGAATTTTTGTTCCATAAGCCTTAACAACAGATATAACTCATGGGGGCTGCATTAAATAGTCCTACAGGTTCTTTGGAAGGAGCTTTTGTTATTATTTTGTTATTATAGGAAGAAAACAGGAATAAAATCAGTCTCATATGACCCATAGAGGCTTCTTAGGAATATTGATGACAGAATAGATGTTTCATGAATCTTGGCTGATACTTGTTGATATTTGGGTCTGTGACTTAGAAGAAAGGAGAGATTCGAGGCCAAGTCTGATGTCCCTTGCACAGTATGACCTTATTACTTATTACCCATCTCTTCCTACCCATTTCAAAACTGTCTCTCTCCCTGGTTGTCATTGTTTGTGTTTTATTTCTTTCTTGATATTAGTGGACAGCTAAAAGTTTTAGAGTTTGCTTTTTCGTCATCGATTTTTCCCAGCTACGAGAAGTGTGTGAGAAGTTGGGGAGCTAGTGAAGTCAGGGGTGGGGACAGGTGTACCCCCCAGCTGTGGAGTAGTTTTGATTAACAGTTATACCCGGAGGGTATTGACTTGGATACTAGACTTACCACACTATTGGCCTTCAGATTTTCAAACAATAAGGGACCGTCTCCTTGCTGAAGAACTAACCAGAACTCCCAAGTACACCTAGGGAAGTTGGGTTCATGTCTCCAGTTACCTTTTCAATAAACTCTTAAGGGTTTCAGTTGTAGAGATCTCCATGACCTTCAGGTGGGGAGTGTGTAGGTCAAGGTTGGATCATCTTACAAGTTCCTCAAGACTCATCATTTTCTCTCCTAAACATTTCAACATTTTAAGAGAGATGATTTGGAGCCTCCATTTTGTCATTAGTTAGTGCGTATTGTAAAACATTTGAACGGTTGTGGAATGTTTGGTGTCATAACTCTTGGATTGCTAAAAGCAGTTGGTGTTAGTTAGTGTCCATGCCTAATTGTAAGTGGGTTTTTGTTTTCTTTTGTCTTTTGTTTTGTTTTCAGGTTTTTCTGAAGAGTGATCGAGTGGCCAGAATGGTTCAGAGTGGAGGATGTTCTGCTAATGACTTCAGAGAGGTGTTTAAGAAAAACATAGAAAAACGTGTGCGGAGTTTGCCAGAAATCGATGGCTTGAGCAAAGAGACAGTGCTGAGCTCCTGGATAGCCAAATATGATGCCATTTACAGGGGTGAAGAGGACTTGTGTAAACAGCCAAACAGAATGGCCCTAAGTGCTGTTTCTGAACTTATTCTGAGCAAGGAACAACTCTACGAAATGTTTCAGCAGATTTTGGGGATTAAAAAACTAGAACACCAACTTCTTTATAATGCATGTCAGGTAAGTGAGCATGATATTTCCTATTCCCCTGACTCACAGAATGAACACCAAGACTTTACAAGCCTATGAAGATGTACTTTACTTTCTCTAATCACTTTGTGTGAAAAGGTGAGTGAAATTGAATTTTAATATGTCAAATAATGACATTTGGAAGAAGCTTTGAAAGAATTATTTGATAGGAGAAGAATATCTGTGCATTTTATTCAGTAAGAAATTGTTCCATGTGCCCTATTTTAGGACCTCAGATTTGTACCTGTTGGGTATATATGTATGGGGCATGCCCTGAATAGTAAAGTGAAAATCGTCTGTTACCTGAAGAAGCTTGGCAATTTATAATAAACAGGTATTCCTCACTGCAGAATAATTTTTCATAAAGGTATGATACTCATCTTCAGAGTTTTATGGAAGTGACTGAAATTTCAAAAACTTTTTCTTTAACCCAGCCAGATAGAAATGAATTGAAGAAGATTGCTAAACTACATAATTTAGAGGTGACAGAGTAAATAATATATTTTCTCTTCAGTTGTTATTTTAATCATACATATGAAAAACTAAATAAAATATCATGTTTGTTCCATGTCTTTCATCTTTAGATCCTATGATTTGTCTAAATGTATTCCTCCCTTAGTTGTATTTTGTTTGCTTATTTTAGAGCAGTAAATTATTTAACTATGCCCTAATATACAATTTAAATTGACAAAATTCTGGCATTTTAAAATTCCTGTGTTGAGTCACACTTCTATAATGTACATATGTTTACATTTATTTTAAATCTTTTTGCAAATCTACTTCTCAATTTCTGTATTCTATGTGTATCATTTACTTTGCATTACTAATTTGTGAATCATTTCCAATGAATAAATTAGCAGTTAATTAATGGAAAAGCAATGTGGAAGCTTAACCCTGTGAACAAGTCATGCTTTCACTGTAGTTGTTTTTACTGTATTATTAAACCAGGTGGTGGTTTTGATAATATTGGAGGATGACTGTACAGCCAAAATCTTCCATTGTAAAAGAAACACAGCTGGGACTTTGTATTTTTAATGGAGCAGTACCTCACTTGTATAGTTAAATATTGATGAACATAATTTATTAGTAAAATTCAGATTCAGACGTTGAGTAAATGTTTACCGAGTATTTAAGCCAAAAACTTTGCTAGGTGTTGGGGAAACCAACCTTAACTAAATATTTGTTCTCTATGTGCTGAAGTCTTAATAGAGCAGGTAGACCTCTAAAATAAGTTATTACAAATGCAGTAGAATTTATCCTGAATTTTACAGGGTCATAACGTAAATTCCTGTGGACCTACGAGTTTATGTTTATTTACTCAAAATGTACTAAAATTAATCTTTTGTTTACTTTTAAAGATCACTTCTACAGCAAGGGTTTTGACCTCCTGGTTTCTGTCCTCTGTGATTTGGAACATATTGGGTTGGCCAAAAGGTTCATTCGATGTTTTCTGTCAGATGGCTCTAGTAGTGCTTAGTTGTCTTTAACTTCATTCAAAACAGTTTTGTTAGATTGTATTATGACAGCTGTCATAGCAGCATGCGTTAAAAAAAAACTTATCAAAATTGAATTTTTGTGTAGCCATTTTAATATTGAAGAAGGAAGAAAAAAAGCACATTTTCGGCATATTATGCTTTATTATTTCAAGAAAGGTAAAAAAGCAACTAAAATGCAAAAAAAAGATTTGTGGAGTATATGGAGAAGGCGCTGTGACTGATCGAACGTGTCAGAAGTGTTTTCCAAAGTTTCGTGCTGGAGATTTCTCGCTGGACGTTGCTCCACGGTCGGGTAGATCAGTTGAAGTTGATAGCGATCAAATCAAGACATTAACTGAGAACAATCAATGTTATACCACGTGGGAGATAGCCGACATTCTCAAAATATCCAAATCAAGTGTTGAAAATCATTTACACCTGCTTGGTTGTGTTCATCGCTTTGATGTTTGGGTTCCACATAAGCGAAAAAAACCTTCTTGACCATATTCCCGCATGCGAGTCTCTACTTAAACGTAACAAATTTTGTTTGTAAAACAAACTGTGATGGGTGATGAAAAGTAGATACTGTACGGCAGTGTAGAACGGAAGAGATCGTGGGGTAAGCGAAGTGAACCACCACCAACCACACCGAAGGCCGGTCTTCATCCAAAGAAGGTGATGCTGTGTATATGGTGGGATTGGAAGGGAGTCCTCTGTCGTGAGCTCCTTCCGGAAAACCAAACGATTAATTCCCAACAAGTACTGCTCCCAATTAGACCAACTGAAAGCGGCACTCGACGAAAAGCATCCAGAATTAGTCAACAGAAAACACATAATCTTCCATCAGGATAATGCAAGACCACGTGTTTCTTTGATGACCAGGCAAAAACTGTTACAGCTTGGCTGGGAAGTTCTTTTTTTTTTTTTTTTTTTTTTTTTTTAAGATTTTTTTGATGTGGACCATTTTAAAAGTCTTTATTGAATTTGTTACAGTATTACTTCTGTTTTATGTTTTGTTTTTTTGGCTCCAAGGCATGTGGGATCTTAGCTCCCCGACCAGGGATCGAACCCACACCCTCTGCACTGGAAGGCGGAGTCTTTAACCATTGGACCACCAGGGAAGTCTCTTGGCTGGGATGTTCTGATTCATTCGCCATATTCACCAGACATTGCACCTTTGGATTTCCATTTATTTTGGTCTTTACAGGATTCTCTTAATGGAAAAAATTTCGATTCCCTGGAAGACTGTAAAAGGCATCTGGTACAGTTCTTCACTCAAAAAGATAAAAGGTTTTGGGAAGATAGAATTATGAAGTTGCCTGAAAAATGGCAGAAGGTAGTGGAACAAAAACAGTGAATATGTTGTTCAATAAAGTTCTTGGTGAAAATGAAAAACATATCTTTTATTTTTACTTAAAAACCAAAAGAACCTTTTGGCCAACCCAATACTTCTAGTTCAAATCTCTATCTGTAATAATGGATTTATTTTTACCTTCAGTTCTATCAGTATTTGCCTCATGTATCTTGATGCTTTGTTAGGTTCATACACATTTAGCATTGTCATGTCTTTTTGTGGAATTAACCCCTTTATATAAAGTCCCTCTTTGTCCCTGATAATCTTTTTTTTTTTTTTTTTTGAAGTTTACTTTGTCTCATCTTTTTGTGGAATTAAACCCCTTTATAAAAGTCCCTCTTTGTCCCTTGATAATCTTTTTTTTTTTTTTTTTGAAGTTTACTTTGTCTCAAACTAATATGGCTACTTCAGCTTTCTTTTGATTAGGATTAGCATGGTGTATCTTTCTCCATCTGTTTCTTTTTAACCTGTCTGATTCTTTGTTTAAAGTGGGTTTCTTGTAGACAGCTGCATATTACCTCTGGTTTTTGTTTTTAATCCAGTCTGACAATTTATGTCTTTTCATGGGTGTGTTTAGACCATTTGTATATAAAGTGATGTAGTTGGATCACATTCTGCAGTCTTTTTAAGTGTTGACTCTTTTTTGCAGTTGTACTTTGTCTCCCCTCCTTTTTCTGCCTTCTTTAATTTTAATTGAACATTTATATGATTCCATTTTATATTCTCTTTTGATGTACTACTTATCTTTTTAAAAAGTGTGTTTAGTAATTGCCCTAGGGCTTACAATATGTATTTTAAAATATTCTAAGCTTACCTTCAAATAACACTATAAGGCTTCAAGTGTAGTGCAGCTCTCCCATAATAGAGAATTCTCGATTCCTCCCTCCCATCCTTGTGAAATTTCTGTCATTCATTTCTCTTATAATATGCTCTATTCACCAAACATATTGTTACTACTCTTGCTTTAAACAGATAAATTTTAGATCAATTAATAAGAAAAATAAAAGATATATGTGTGTGTGTGTGTATATATATATATGTAATTTCACCTTCATTTATTCCTTCTCTGACACTTTTCTTTCTTCATGTAGATCCAAGTTTCTCACCTACATCATTTTCCTTATCTGAAAAACTTCTTTGAACATTTTTTGAAAGGCAGGACTACTGATAATGAACTCCCCCAGTTACTGTATATCTGATAAAGTCTCCGTTTCTTCTTTATCTTTAAAGGATAATTTCATTAGATATAGAATTAGCTTTTTTTCTCTTTTAACATTCTAAAGATTTCACTCCATTTTCTTGCTTGTGTGGTTTCTGATGAGTAGTCCGATCAAGCTCTTATCCTCGATTCTCTGTAAGGTGTTTTGTTTGTTTTTGTGTCCTCTGGCTTCCTTTAATAATTTCTCCTTGGCTTAGTTTTCTGCAGTTCAAATATGATATGCCTGGGTATGAGTTTTTTGATATTTCTCTTGCTCAGTATTTTCTGAGCCTCCTGAATTTAGGGGTTGGTGTGTGTCATTACACTTGGAAAATTCTCAGCCATTTTTTTTTTTTTTTTTTTTTTTTGTGGTGCGCGGACCTCTCACTGTTGTGGCCTCTCCCGTTGCGGAGCACAGGCTCCGGACGCACAGGCTCAGTGGCCATGGCTCATGGGCCCGGCCGCTCGGCGGCATTTGGGATCTTCCTGGACCGGGGCACGAACCCGTGTCCCCTGTATCGGCAGGCGGATTCTCAACCACTGCGCCACCAGGGAAGCCCCGGTCTACGGGCCCAGCTGCTCCGCGGCATGTGGGATCCTCCCGGACCGGGGCACGAACCCGTGTCCCCTGCATCGGCAGGCGGACTGTCAACCGCTGCGCCACCAGGGAAGCCCTCAGCCATTATTAATTCAAACGTTCCTTATATCCTATTCTCACCTTCTCCTTCCAGTATTTTAGTTATATTTGTTATGTCTAGTTATGTTACTCGTCACAGTTCTGGGATGTTCTTTTTATTTTTTTGTTTGCTTTTTAGTTCTCTTTCTCTTTGCATTTCAGAGGGAAGTTTCGGCTGACCTTCAAGTGTCCTGATTCTTTCCTCAGAATCAGCAAGTCTACTGATAAGCCCATCGAAGGCATTGTTCTTGTCTGTTGGCGTTTTTGATTTCTAGCATTTCTTTTGATTCTTTCTTAGAGTTTCCACCTCCCTGCTTATATTATCCCTCTGTTCTTGCCTGTTTTCAACTTTTTCCATTACAGCCCTTAATATATTATTAATGGTTACTTAAATTCCTTGTTAGTTAACTACGTCTGTGTGACATCTTAATCTGGTTTGGATGCATGATTTGTCTCCACAGACTGTGTTCCTTTTTCTTTTTTTGCCTTTTTGGCATGCTTTGTAACTTTCTTTTGAGAGCCAGGCATGTTGTATCAGGTAAGAGAAACTGCGGTATATTTGCCTTTAGTGTGAGGATTTATGTTAATCTGACTGGGAGGTTGGCTGTATTTAATGTTTGTTGTAGCCACAGGCACAAGAAGCTTCACATTCTTCTAGTGTCCTTGTCTTTTTCTCCTGTCTTGACTTTGGGCTTCCCTAAGTATTCCTCTTCAGAGAGTCTGTATCTGCGGCTCTTTAACCGTGATCAGCTGTTCTTCTGGAGCGATGCTGGTGTTGTGGTAGGGTGCTGGGGAGAAGGGAGTGTTCATTCTACCATTTGGTAAAGTCTCAGTCTTTCCGTGGGCCTGTGTCTCAGGGCTGTAACTTGCACAAGTGTTTCTAACCTTTGTCCCCGAGTATTGTTTTCCTCCTCACCCACACCCCTTATTTCCTTCCCTGGCTAAAGCATCCCCCATTTGTTTCCTTGAAGTCTTGTCTCCTGTTCATGCTGGGTTTTTTGTTATTATTGTTTTTTTTCAAATAGACAAGACAGGAAGGCTGCAAAGGACTGCAGAGGGCAGCCTTCTTCTCCTCCAGCTGGAATAAGTTTTCAACGTTTTCTTTTAACAAAGTCTTTTCCCCTTTGTTAGGGAAAAGAATCTGGGAGGTATAACAGTGGCTCTTCTTCCCCTCTTCCTGCCAGGTTCACATGGGGTAGCTTCTTGGATCCTTACCATGAGAACTTGGTGGGGTTACTGGAAGAAAGCCCAGGAAAGTGTGGAAGCCCCTTTATGATTACAACCCCAGGAGTTTCTCACTCTCTGCACTCAGCTTCCAGTAGTTTGTCCAAATTACTAGTCAAATAAGTGGTTCTATATTTCTGGCACCCATTGACTTCTGCTTTAAATGTAGTATCTCTCTGTTTTTCCTTTGTCTCCAGATATTGGGTTAGTGGTTTGCCCTGGAAGCTCAGTTCTCTGATAAGTGAAGAAAAGTCATTGATTTTCAGCTTGTCCAGCTGTTTATTGTAAAGACAGGAGGCATGACTTCTCCTTAGCTCTTTACATGTCTGAGCTGAAACTAGAGCTCTCTTCAGCTCTGAGATTTGAAAGAAAAGCTTAAAGATTTTTTGATTAACTTAAAGAAATTACAAAAATACTCATAAGTAAGGGAAGAGCTTTCCTTTGGAATAAGAATCATTTTACAGAAATTAAGAAAATGGATTGTTGAGAAAAATAGCTGAGGTTCTTTTTTTTCCCCTCAAGGACCTGTCTACCTTGTTTGTTCTTTTGTTGTCTTTCAACAGAGTTTAAAAAAGAAAAGGCTAGGGCTTCCCTGGTGGCGCAGCGGTTGAGAGTCCGCCTGCCGATGCAGGGGACATGGGTTCGTGCCCCGGTCCGGGAGGATCCCACATGCCGCGGAGCGGCTGGGCCCATGAGCCATGGCCGCTGAGCCTGCGCGTCCAGAGCCTGTGCTCTGCAATGGGAGAAGCCACAACAGTGAGAGGCCCGCGTACCGCAAAAAAAAAAAAAAAAAAAAAAAAAAAAAGGCTATAGAAATCACAGAAGATAGCCTGCCGTTTATAGGGAAAGAATGGTGTGAGGAGAGGGATTAGTAGAGCAGGGCTCGGGGAAACAGTTTGGTCTAAAGCTAGCCAAGCTGCGGGCACCTGGCTCCAGGTACATGTTGGTGGAATTTACTTCACTTTCCCTGTGTCTCAGGAAAGGCTTTGAGGCTCTTGCTAACTGTAAAATTCTTGCTTCTGTATCTATTTACCCTCTCTGGTCCCTTGTTTTTGCCAACAGTGTTCTAGGAAATCTCAAAGGTGTTTTGTTGCTTCAGGGTCAGAAGCTCAGGATAGGAAGCTGCTCTGCTGAGATGTGCAGGTTGGCAATGGCCAGACAGCCCTTGCGGACTCGGAAAGGAAAGGACGTGAATGAGGAGGGAGCAGTGCCAGGGCTGCCACCTGAAGCTGACAGGAGCCTCACATGGTTTTTGTAGCGCTTGTCCCAGAGCTGTAGGTTTAGCATTCAGAATGGAAAAACAGGAAGCTGTCTTCTGAAGAAGCATAGGTGTTTATATTACTTCCAGTCAGAGCCAAGAACTTATTAATTTCAAAATTAAGGCATTTAAGAGTTTCCTTTAGGAAACTCTTAAAAGCACTAATTTAGAAGATGGCATGTATAACAGTTAAGTTATGAAACCAGGGATAATTGAAAGAAAAATTATTTACATGTTATCAGAAAAACATAAGAACAACCCACATATGTCATGGATTAGTTCTTGTGCTATTGAAACTGCCTGTCAGATTTTGGATTCTTTGCTTTGAGAATATTGTGTTTGCATTAGTGCACATTCATAGAACAAAATACTAAGAAAAAAAAAGATGAAAAAAGGGCAAACTACATTCTACAGTGAGTAACATAACAATACCAGAATCTGAAATTGTTAGCCATCATTTACTTGAATCAGGATATTAAATTAACAGGGGTGAAAGAAGCCCAGTCTGTCAGTAAAGAGTTTAATTTCAGAATAACTTGAAGGCAATGCAGTGAATTTCAAATAAATACAATCATACTTCTAGAGAAATGAAGTTAGTTGATATTAAAGCTATGTGTTTTATAGTCTTAAGAATAATTTTTATTTCACATACTTTTGAATTAAAATATTGTTACTAAAGTGGTACCAGTAATGAATCAACTTTCCTTGAACAGAAATGAAATGTTTTTTAAAGATTATTTTAAAATACGGCAAAGCGTGGTACACTGTGTTTAAATCAGTTCGTTAACCCATTCTCTGTAATCATGTAGAGAATACAGATGGTAACATAGAAAGGAGATCTAGTTATTTGCTAGCTTTAATTTCTTTTAAAGGAAGCACTCTTGTAAATGCCACAGTGGCGTGGTAAGTCCCTGGCTCTACCTTCTTGAGGTTGAGGAGACTGCAGTATTAGGGAGAATTGTGTAATCTTCAGGTGTGTCATAAAGAGGGTTACCAGGATGAGAAGATGCTAAGTATTCTGTGGCGGGGGAGGGGTGAGCATGTGCCGGTGCGGAGATGTGAAGCAGCCCCTGGCGTCTGGGGGGAGCTGCTAGCATAAGGAGGGCTGGGTTGGGGCTGTGGTTTGAGGTGACATTAGCACATGTGGGTGTGGCTCTTGTAGATTGCAGAGACACACAATCCTAAATGACCAGAGTCTGAGTAGTAGAATACAGAGTACCATATACACTGTCATTCTCCTCCTCTTACCTTTTAAGAGGATTAATTAACTGAATTTTACAGCCATCTAGATCCTGATCTTTTCTGCCGAAAGCAATCTTCATTAATCTTTCATAATCTCCTTCCATTAACTGAAGAAAGTTTCACCCATGTTTACCCAAGAGTCAAAGCAAAGTTACCTGGAACCTTCCTCTCTAAATATCGCTCTCTTTGCCTTCACCAAATTCCTTATATTCTGAAGACTGTAAGAACTGTGTTAAGTAATATTACAGAACCGGTTGTGTGTTTGTAAGGATTAAGCAGGAATATTTATGAATGGTTAAAAAGTATAGTGTTCAGGTTTATGATTCCCTTCCCCTAGAAATCTCAAGCTTTGGAGATCAAGCACTTGAGGTCTAGGAGTTTTTTAAAAATCAACAGAGACAATTGCTGTGCTTCTCGCCCCTCTCACTGTGAGTCTTCCCCCGGAAGTGCAGGAACCATGAGGCTTTCTGTTCTGAAGACCCGCTTTCACGGTGTGTAAAGGGAAGACAGGGAGAGACATGTGAATCGCTCAGAGGAAATTGGTATCTGCCTTTCACTGCTGTCATCTTTTTTCTCAACTAGTATATGATTGATAATACATTTTAACATAATTTGTCTACTTTGGCAGAAATATAAAAGCACATTCTACAGAGACAGTTACATTTGATAACAAAAATCACTTGCAAATCAGGAAAATAAAGCTGAGGAAATGATGGTTAGCGAGGTATATCTTTCCTGTGTGTGTAATTTTAAATCTCAAAATGTCTGAGGAAAATATTCAAGTGAATGTCATTAAATGGCAATTGTTATGTTTTAGGAAACAGCAAGGAGCAACTGAAGACCTTAAGACTGATTGGATCGTATAATACCTGACTTTTGAAATTCTGAAGTTAATAATTAGCTATAATATTTATATAAATATTCACTTTTTTAAAAAATAAATGTATCATGATATATAATTGATGAATCTGATTTCAGTTAAATGTGAATCTGATTAGTAATACTGAATCAGTTTCCTCTCTAAAAATTTTTATTTTTTTTAATATCTTTATTGGAGTATAATTGCTGTACAATGCTATGTTAGTTTCTGCTGTGTAACAAAGTGAATCAGCTATACGTATACATATATCCCCATATATCCTCCCTCTTGCGTCTCCCTTCCACCCTCCCTATCCCACCCCTCTAGGTGGACACAAAGCTGATCCCCCTGTGCTATGTGGCTGCTTCCCACTAGCTATCTATTTTATGTTTGGTAGTGTATATATGTCCATGCCACTCTCTCACTGCTTCCCAGCTTACCCTTCCTCCTCCCTGTGTCCTCAAGTCCATTCTCTACATCTGTGTCTTTATTCCTGTCCTGCCCCTAGGTTCTTCAGAACCATTTTTTTTTTTAGGATTCCATATATATGTGTTAGCATACAGTATTTGTTTTTCTCTTTCTGACTTACTTCACTCTCTATGACAGACTCTTAGGTCCATCCACCTCGCTACAAATAACTCAGTTTTGTTTCTTTTTACGGCTGAGGAATATTCCATTGTATATATGTGCCACATCTTCTTTATCCATTCATCTGTCGGTGGACACTTAGGTTGATTCTATGTCCTGGCTATTGTAAATAGTGCTGCAGTGAAAATTGTGGTACATGTCTCTTTTTGAATTATGGTTTTCTCAGGGTATATGCCCAGTAGTGGGATTGCTGGGTCATATGGTAGTTCTATTTGTAGTTTTTCGAGGAACCTCCATACTGTTCTCCATAGTGGCTGTATCAATTTACATTCCCACCAACAGTGCAAGAGGGTTCCCTTTTCTCCACACCCTCTCCCGCATTTATGGTTTGTAGACTTTTTGATGATGGCTATTCTGACTGGTGTGAAGTGATACCTCATTGCAGTTTTGATTTGCATTTCTCTAGGATGGGTCAGAAAGGATCTTGCTGTGATTTATGTCACAGAGTGTTCTCCCTGTGTTTTCCTCTAAGAGTTTTATAGTGTCTAGCCTTACATTTAGGTCTTTAATCCATAACAATTGTTTTTATAATTGTGAATACAACTGTATTATTTTCTTAAGTCAAGTTATAACTTTTATCAGTATTGCTTCATTTGACTATGCGTTATTTTTTTTTTTTTTACCTTTGGCCTACGTGTAGAGGAACTACATAAAAATATTTCTAAGTAAGGTTTCTTCTAAAGATGTTTTAACTTATTTCTGCTTTCTCCCAAATCTCATCAGATAAAAATATAGGCTACAGTCAGGTATTCCATGCATTTATTTTTAGACTTTTCTTCTTTACTTAGATCTAGCCTATAGAAATTAGAGTTTTATCCCAGCGTGTCCACATTTTTTTTTTTC
Organism: Physeter macrocephalus; assembly: GCF_002837175.3. Lineage (NCBI taxonomy): Eukaryota > Metazoa > Chordata > Mammalia > Artiodactyla > Physeteridae > Physeter > Physeter macrocephalus. The sequence continues at coordinate 28,523,541 of NC_041218.1, forward strand.
TTAATGATAAGAACACCAATCTTCAGAGATCAGGCATTTTTGCAATAGTAATGGAAGGGAAAAGTGTATTTGCCAATGCCCTTCGTGACCTGTTTTCATCTATTAATGAATAAAAGATTATATGAATCTACTGTTCCAACTACAATAATATGAATATTGTTCTTAGGTTTTCATGGTTGTTACTGAAAATATTCTGTCAAAATTAAAATGAAGTATACATGATAAATGTATTTTATACATTGAAAAATGCTTATTGAATACCTTCTAAAAATATCAGTTATTGGGCGAAACAATGAAAATACAAAAATGACAAGATTTTATTCTCTCCCTCAAGGTGTTTGCATGTGGTCAGGAGACAGGTATGTAAGTAAAATGTGATGAATGGTGTAATTAATCAGTGTGTCTCTGAGGGTGTGTATAGGGCATAATGTGAGCACGTGGATGACAGTCTCTTAATTTGATACTGGATAGTTTGCGTGGATTTCTTTAATGCTCCGCCCTGGCTCCACGTTAGAATGACCTGAGGAGCTTTAAAAACCACTGGGTACCTGGGCCCCACCTCAGACTAAGTGAAACAGTCTGTGGATGTGGGGCCCAAGTTTCTGTTTTTTAAAAGCTTCCTACGTGATGCTGAGGCTTAAGGACCTCTGGTCTGACAGTTCATCTGAGGTCTTCATGCCATGGTCATATCTAAGTATAGAGGAGGCTGGGAAACAGTCTAGCTCTCTGCCCAGAAGAAGAAATGATTTGGATGTCTGGAAACTCAGTCCTCTGTTGGAACTTTAATGAAGGTTCTAACAAGGACAATTCCTGAATTTTGGAAGATGTGTAGAAATTCAGCGGACTGGAGGAAAACAACCCTTACAAAGGCATGAGGAGAATGAAATGGCTTGGAATCTACGGGAGATTCATTGTGTGTTTTGGTGGAGTAGCAGATGAGGCTACAGAATTAGGAAAGGACTTGAATGTTAAGAGCCTCACATGCTAGCTGGAAGAGCTTGGAACTGTCAGGAGATAGGGAACACTGTTGGTCTGTGAGACAAGGAATGACAGAAACAAGTTGGAGTTCTGAAAAGATCACTCTCTGTGGTCTAAAGAATGGATTGCATGTGGCCCATTCCCTGCCTCACCCCACCTGTGGGCATGGCCCAGCATTATTAAAAAAAGAAGTGGAACAGGACCTGCATGTTAATGTATTGAGTAGTCATGAGGCTCTGCTTCTTGCCCTACTGTGGTCCTGTTTTCCTGTGTTGCCTGTGAAGTTCCTAGACTACTGGATTTCACCTGGGTGTCTCTTCACATCCTCTTGGATCCATGCCCTGTATTGTGCTTCAGAATTCCTCTGTGCTCCCGCGCTTGGGAGCTTTGGCCTGAGTCAGAACACTAGACCACCTACTTGCCTTAAAAGGGACATGATGAAAGCCCAGGAATTCAAGCAGAAAAAGGGATCAGCTGGAGTCTGTAGTTTAAGACATACAATTCTCTAGAAATATGAGTAACATCCACCTATTCCTCTCACTCACATTTTATAGAAAAGATAGTATCCTTTGATGGCTATCTCCCATTTACATTTCTAGCATTTATTGATGCAGCATTTCTATTAATTGTGGTCTGATGGGGCATAGGGGTGTTCTTTCAATATAGCACCTACTCTGGTCAGCCACTGATCAAGGCTCTCCATATATTGTGGCCCCTCTTCTCATGGAGCAGTATTTTGTGGCAGGGGCATTTGTGGCAGGGGGTGGGGGGAATCAAATGGTCTGTTGTGTACCTGATGAAATAAGAATGTTAGATGTCCATGTGATGGCAGGTGGTAGCTGAATATGCAAGTCTGAAATTCCAGTGAGATGTCAGAGTTGGGGATAAAGATTTGGAAATCATTTTGATAAAGTTAGTATTTTAATTTAAGTCATGAGACATTATGAAATCATACTGGGAGAGTCTGGGGCTCAAGAAGAAAAAGGGCTCACGACAGAGAGGCCTGGGGATGCCAGGATTTAGAGGCTGCACAAAGGCAAAAGAGCCAGAGAGGAGGGAGGAAACCAGAAAGTGTGGTGTCAGGAAAGCCATGGGAGGACATTGCAAGGAGAGAGTTTACCTGTGCCACACAGCAACGAAGTGACCCTTGAATTTGTCAAGTGGAAGCCACTGTTGGCTTTGACAAGGGAAGGCTTTTTGGAGTGGTTGGGAGTGAACCTGACTGGAGTGGGTTAAGAGAAGAACCAAGAAAGTAAGAAAGTGGTGTTAATAGGAAAACTTCAGGGAATCAGCTAATATGAAGAATATTATACAGTCAAGAAATTCCTTCTGTTTAGTATATAGAATCATTTTATTTAAAAAAAATTATTGAGCCCTTTTTTACTATGTGTCAGGCTCACAGTATCAGACTTGGTTTTTAATTGTTTATTGCTTTTGGACTTTTAGAAATGTATGGCCCACAAAATCCCGATTTCTTCTGGTAGGTGGTCAGAACAACTTTTTACAAAGCACTTTTTGAAAAAAGCAATTTGAAAGGGCTGAAGAAAAAGGACTGTATGCTTACGAAGAGTATCCTGTGAATTTGACACTTTTAGATGATTATTGGGGTCATAATATCCTGAACCCTCTTTGTTTAAAGACCAGAAAAAAAATATTTCTTTTTTCCGTTTTTCCTTATTACCTTAGATAGAGCAGGGCCAATTGATCATTGTCTTAGTAAGATTTTCCTTGTGTAATGGGTGGCAGTGATGATTCTAGTTATTTGTTACAAACTGGTAGAAAGACCTCTCTTGTTAAATGTTTTTAAATGATGTCATTTCCTGTTTGCAAAGTGTTTTCATGATTCTTTTGTGAAGGTCTCCAGGTGAACGAGGCTGACATCTTGTTTCACGAAGCCTCATCAGAAGTTTGTGCACTCACTATGTACATGGTATGGTACCAAGAGGAATAGTATTTGAAAAATATAGATAGGTTTGCTACCCTGTTTTGTTTGAGAAATCAGATGCTATTAGGATTGTTGTACTGAAAAATACTGTAGTGATAAAAACACGGATTCACTATGCTTATTTTGAGTTTCCCTGTCTTTCAGCCTTTTCACGTAGGTCACCTCTTCTTTCCACTCTACATCCATGGCAAACTGCTGAATCTGAAACTTCTCAAACTCAACAGGTTCAAAGTGCTATTTTTTCTCATCTCAAACCTGGTTCTATTTATGTATGTTCAGCTTTCTGACTCATCACCGGGAGCCATTCATGTTTATTGCCTTCCCAGTCCAAACAATAATCTGGTACTGCTACTTTCTCCATTATGTTGCAGTGTCTGCTCTTGTCTTCCACAACCATCCACGAAGCTGGAAACTTCAGTACCTCTCATATGGAGCATGACCGTAACCTCTTACCTGCTTCCTCCCTTCTAATCCTACATGTTTTTATTGCCAGATTAATATTATTGAAGCACCATCCTGTTCTCATCATGACGCAACTTTGAACAGGGAAAAAAAAATATGGCTCCTCTGTCAACAGAATGAAGTTCATAGCCCTTGGCTAGGCTTTCAACACCTGTGGCATTCAGCCTGGCCCCCACCTGCCTTTCTATGTTCTTTCCCATATTCTTCTCCAGGTGACGATTCTTTACACACCCGCTGTGCCAGGTGAGCCGAAGCACTCCCTGTTCCTCATCTACATCCTGTATTTTCTTGAATTTTAATTGTGTCTCGCTTTATTCTCTTCACTTGGAATCCCCCTTCTCTATTCTTAAAGAATCAAACAAAATTCCTCCTCCACAAAGCCTGCTCTGCTCCTGCCTTCACTCATTTTTCTTAAATATGTGGGAGAGTGGGAAATCCGTGAGGAATGTATAATTCCCTAGCATACCCCAAAGCTTGTGATATTCTACTTTGTATTATAGATACTTATACATGCCTCTCTTATTGCATCGTAACAACTTGAACATAGGATAAATATTTAAATCCTTTTACTGTAAATTGTCCAGTAATATTTAACGTGTTTCCTGTTGTGGGCACTCATGGCAAGTGGCTGACAGAATGAAAACTGAGGGTGAGGTGTTGTGAAGCAGTGGGAGGTGGTTACGTTGAACCCTGGGGTCAAACTATAGGATTCAGACCCTGGCCCTGCCAAGTATGAACTGTGTGACCCTGACCCTGGAAAATTGTTTAAACCTGTCTGTGCTTTAGATTTTTCATTACTAACCTGGGATGACGATAAGAACTTCCATATGGTTGCTCTGAGGTTTAAATGTAATAATGTTTACGAACACTTAGAACGGTTCCTGACATACAGTGCTGTATAAATGTACCTCTTACTAGTCCTGATGAGGCTAAAGTTCTAATCTGCTCTGACAGAGTCCTCTAAAGTCGCTGATAGTGTCTGTGTTATTTTACTTAGTGCTAAAATCTCTCCGTTTCATCGTTACTAATGTGAATGTGTATTTAATTATTTTATTGAGGGAAGTATAGTTAGTAAATAATTGCTTGCAAATGTTCACTCATGACTTCTGTCTAGAAGATAAAATGTTAATACCAAACGGAATCCTAAGGAAAATTTCATGATGTGCAAAAATTTGCGAAGTTATACCTATCATTTTAGGCAATATGTAGGCATAGTCTTCAGGCTATCGAAGTCCCCTGGTTTTTATGTTTGAGGTTAAAATTCTTGCTTTTGAACATTTTTTTCCATTACTTAATATAGTTTAGTTCAGTTCACATAGGCTAATTTTATATCTCATTAACTCGTTCATCTTTTTCCTACTTTTAAGTAGTATTCAAAGGGAAGTGTGGTTTGGGAAATGCAATTTTAAGACTCTCAGAACTGTTCTCCGAGAAGCTGCGGCAGAACTGCTCTTTCCGAGCCAGGTTTCTTATGCACAGTTTAGCAAGTAGACGTGAGAGCGATCTTTACAAGCTCTGCCTTTAGCAGCCGAGTGCTCCCTGACTCAGACTTAACAGCATCCAGGCAATGCGTCGCTCTTGAGAATACGGGAGTCACTTCACTTCCTTGTGCTCTTTGTGCTGCACGAAATTGCAGAAAGAGTTTTAGTTACCTTGGAGTTGCTGGCTAGTTGTCAATGATCAGATGGCGGGGAGGAGGGGCTTTTTTGTTTCTGTTTTTGAGGGAGGTTGCCTCATGGAAGATGGGTCCTTCTGGAGGGATGTTAGGGTCCAAGAACCTTTCAAATACAGGTGGAATTATTCCTTGAGTTTACATTAAAACTGAGACTGGTTACGGGACTCCCAACCACACCTACGGGTGGTAGGGTGAGCTAACAAGGGTCGTATATTGCGGTGTGAGGTAGGGGTCATAAATATCTGAGAAGTTGAATAATGAGAAGACTACTATGAAAGATATATCATCAGATAGTGCCTGCTTTGTTACCCAATAGGTAGGCAGGTAGTCTTCTCAGAAGATTTGGAGATTGATCTGGACAACGAAGGTAGGTAAGAAGAGCATCCCAGGCAGGAGAAACACAAACAAGATATATGATGGGAGAAACGTAATATGTTTTGTATATAATGAGCAAACTAATTTGTATGAATACTGAAAGTATCCAAGAGGTTAAAAAGTGAGATTGGTATGAAATAGGGTGGACCTGAAAACTAAGCTGAGATGTTTGGGTGTCATTCTTTCTCATTCATATCCACTTATTTTCATTCACTTCCACCCATCCTTCCATCCCCCTGCTCTTTACTCCTCCTCCTCTTCTAAGATGTTAGCCTGATCAAGGGTAGTGAGAATCATGTGTAGAAACCGGGCAGCCATGAAGAAGAGTGGATTGTAAAGAAGGACACTTCAGTCTTAGCTGAGGCCATTGTTGGATGCCTGAAAGGAAAGACCTTGCCTTCAACTGGAGATAGAGAACTGGGACTCAGGAGAGAGGCCAGAGCTATGTGCTGAGTTATGTTATGAATCATATACAGCAGCAGACACTCTGTCTAGAACAGCTAAGGACCAACTGTGTGTGCTTATGGGCTGAGAGAATGAGGGGGCTCGGCACAGAAAACAGAGCAGGAACAGTCGGTAGGGTAGAGTTGTACTCTGTCTTCACGATAAATAATTTGATTCAAGTGATGGTAGAAAATTAACAAATTTATTGATGAAGTAAATGAATTTGCTAATACTTAATACAGCTTTTGATCAGGGTTTTTAGGCTATGTTGCAAAATCCATGCATATTTGGCACTGTCAAATAAGTCAGACACTGGGCTATGAGAAAATTATAATGTTGGGTGGAGTGTTCTTTTGGAATTGGGTTAGGTTGGTGCAAATTCCTTCTCATGATGTATTATCTCTAGATCACCAGATTTATAGATGATATAAACAGAATAACCAGCAAATGAATTGATCTCAGGGAAAACACTGTTTATGTAACAGTGCAAATCCTAGTCTATTTGTATATTTCATACTAAAAGATAAAGGTGAATGTTATAAGAAAGTAACAGAATATAATTTGTTTGAAAAGAGATATGCCATAATTGGACTGGGGACTCAGAAAAGAACTAATTTTTTTCAGTGGGAGAAGGGCACAATTGACTAGGGTTAGCGCAAACAAAGGCATCATTATGGAAAAACACAGCTATTAATCCCCATTTTTAGTGATTTGACAGTATTAATGTGAAGACAGTTATCCTGGTTCTAGAAAATAGATTAATCATAGAGGGCAATGATGCTAAACAGTGCTATGAAAAGTGCTTTTTAGAAGACTTTTTTTTTTTCTTGAAGATATGAGCAAATTTAATGAATTTGAGTATTTGATGTTTGTGGTTTTTACAGTGTTAGAAGAATGATATCAGATGCTATAAAATGAAGCTGTTGGGTAAAACTTGGTAAGGTTGTTCTTATGCTGTTTAAAATTTTCTTACCTGTAAGATAGTTGGCCACCAATGAAGTCTTTGGGTCTTCCCAAGGACTTCTGCGAAGGGAGATTTGTTGATTTCTGAGACTTTCTCTTCTCAGAACTGTTTCCACAGAACTTGAGCGGACTGGGGCCCAGAGAGCCCAGGATTTGAGATTTGCAAGTCCAGACTAATAGATGCGGCATCAGATCAGTATTTTCTCTATTCCTCAAAGTCCATTTTTTAATATTTCCATTTTAGCAAATTCATCCTGATATTATCAACCAGGAAAAACATCTCTTCCATCACTGATTTCCCACACTCCTTGATCAGTAGCTTTCTGGTGGCAATTCTATTCTGTTTTAAATACTGCTTTTACTGTTTTCTGTATGAAATGTGAAGTGGAAGGCCACTACTTCTGCAGCTACAGAAGAGCTTTCAGTAGTGCTTGCTGTACAGTAGGTGTAGAAAAAACATAGAGTTAGTAAAGTAATTGTGGGCCATTCAGTCAACATTGTTCAGAGCCTGTGTCTTAGTGTCCTTTTATGAAGAGTTTAACAAATCTTCGAAAGGGTAAGGTTGATGATGTGTAGGCCTGTGGTGGCCATTTTCCATTGCTTATGTTTGAAAAGCCAGACAGCCTCTTCTAGAAGAAATGAATAGGGACTTCTATAAAGAAGATTCTCCTAGAGCCATGGTTCTTTACCTCTTTTGAGTTAACCACCCCTTTGGGTAAGCTATGAAATTCAAACAACTCCTCAAGGAGAAAAGTGAATATCTCTCCAAATTTTGCTCCCAACTTGAATGGTTCAGACTCCTGAAGGTCCAGGTTAAGAACTTCATAGCCAAGAGAATTCTGAATTTGGAAACAGCAATCCCTGTGTAATGAACAGGAGGAAAATAAACGTACTGACTATTTGTCAAGACACTGAAATATTTTGATAATTAAAGTGATTAAATGTTCTGTATAATAGATACTCAAGGCATTGCAGAGAATAAAGATACGTTTGGGCATCTGTTATGGTCAGGGTTGAATGACCGACCCTCTTTGAAAGACCTGGAAAATATTCTGTGCCAGGAAAGGATATCTGTGAGGTATAAGTAATCTATTGTCATATAAAATGTTGTAATCAGGAATTTAAAGTAAAAGAAAATGAAATTAAGAGGTGTCCTTGTGGAGTGAGGACTTGTCTCTGGCCTCTACCACCAACTCCACGGTCCCCAAATTATCCCCATTGTCTTTATCTCACAGGCCAAATCAGGCACTAGAAATGGAAACATCACCAACATTTTAAAGTCTGATGTCCCACATCTATTAAACCATCCATTTGGGCTTTTTTCTACTTTTTTTTTTTTTTTTTTTTTTTTTGAGGGGAAGGAGGAGAGGAGGTAGTGTGCAAAACCAAGTTTTCAGAAAAGAAAAAATTGTTTTCACCATAATGATGTATACAACTGTATTGGCAAAGTGAAATGCACTTAAAGTGGCTAGAGATACACTACACCATGCAAAAAAAGAGTCTTGGCCAAGGACTCAGAGTACCTGGATTTGGTCTGCCTTCAACTATGTGATTCTGGGTTTCACTGCATAGCTCTAATTGGATTGGTTGTGGGCTGTGAAAGAAAGAGAGAGGTCAAAGATGAGACCTAGGCTTTGGGCTTGAACAAATGGTAAGTAGGTGTGCCATTTATATGACATGGCATTACTCACGGAAGGAGTGATTGAGGTGGGGAGATGGAAATCAAAATTCCATTTGGGGCATGTGAAATGCAATGTGCCTTGTCTTCATGCAGGTTGAAATGGTAGGTACGCAGTTGAAAATAACAGACTGGCCCTCTGGTGAGAGCTTGGAGCTATAAATACATACTTGGGAGTTATCAGTGAATAGATGGTGTTTATAGCCTGGGCTTCGAGGAAGGCACCTAAGCAGTGAACGTGTAGATTAGAGAGGTCTGTGGCCCCAATCCAGTGTTTATAAATGTTAATCTCTCGTGCATGGGAGCACATCTCCAATGTAATAATGGAAATGAAAAGAAAATCTATTTGCCTTATTAAATGTATTTTTAAACATTCTGAAAATGAGATACATTGTATAAAACTAACCAGCTGGGGATTGGGGGGAGGAAGTGGGTGTGATAAAAGGGCAACATATGGTGTTAAAACTGTTCAGTGTCTTGACTGTGGTGACTGAGTGAACCGAGACAGATAATAAATTGTATAGAAATCCATACAAATGAGTGTGCATAAAACTAAGGAAACTGGAATACGATGGATGACTGTATCAATCGGTATTCTGGTTGTACATGATGGTCTAGTTTTGTAAGATGTTACCGTTGAGGGAAACTGGGCAGGGTACAATGGATATCTCTCAATTATTTCTTACAACTGCATGTGAAACTGCAGTTATCTTAATTGAGAAGTCAACCTTTAAGAAAGCATTCATAATCCTAAAGATGCTACCAGAAAACTACTAGAGCTAATCGGTGAATTTGGTAAAGTAGCAGGATACAAAATTAATGCACAGAAATCTCTTGCTTTCCTATACACTAATGATGAAAAATCTGAAAGTGAAATTAAGAAAACACTTCCATTTCCCATTGCAACAAAAAGAATAAAATATCTAGGAATAAACCTACCTAAGGAGACAAAAGACCTGTATGCAGAAAACTGTAAGACACTGAT
>NC_041218.1:28533222-28534125 GCF_002837175.3 Physeter macrocephalus
ATGGATAAAGAATATATGGCACATATATACAATGGACTATTACTCAGCCATAAAAAGAAACGAAATTAAGTTATTTGTAGTGAGGTGGATGGACCTGGAGTCTGTCATACAGAGTGAAGTAAGTCAAAAGGAGAAAAACAAATACCGTATGCTAATACATATATATGGAAAATAGTTGCGAATCAAGCAACTGACAAAGGATTAATGTCCTCAATTATACAGTAATCAAGACAGTATGGTACTGGCACAAGAACAGAAATATAGATCAATGGAACAGCATACAAAGCCCAGAGATAACCCCACACACCTATGGTGAACTAATCTATGACAAAGGAGGCAAGGATATACAGTGGAGAAAAGACAGTCTCTTCAATAAGTGGTGCTGGGAAAACTGGACAGGTACATGTAAAAGTATGAAATTAGAACACTCCCTAACACCATACACAAAAATAAACTCAAAATGGATTAAAGACCTAAATGTAAGGCTAGACACTATCAAACTCTTAGAGGAAAACATTGGCAGAACACTCTATGACATAAATCACAGCAAGATCCTTTTTGACCCACCTCCTAGAGAAATGGAAATAAAAACAAAAATAAACAAATGGAACCTAATGAAACTTAAAAGCTTTTGTACAGCAAAGGAAACCATAAATAAGACGAAAAGACAACCCTCGGAATAGGAGAAAATATTTGCAAATGAAACAACTGACGGGATTAATCTCTAAAATTTACAAGCAGCTCAAGCAGCTCAATATCAAAAAAACAAACAACCCAATCCAAAAATGGGCAGAAGACCTAAATAGACATTTCTCCAGAGAAGATATACAGATTGCCAACAAGCACATGAAAGAATGCTCAACATCATTAATCATTAGAGAAATGCAAATCAAAACTACAATG
>NC_041218.1:28534243-28627546 GCF_002837175.3 Physeter macrocephalus
AAAAAAAAAAAAAGTCATGAAGAACCTAGGGGCAAGACAGGAATAAAGACAGAGACCTACTAGAGAATGGACTTGAGGATACTGGGCAGGGGAAGGCTAAACTGGGATAAAGTGAGAGAGTGGCATGGAAATATATACACTACCAAATGTAAAATAGATAGCTAGTGGGAAGCAGCCTCATAGCACAGGGAGATCAGCTCTGTGCTTTGTGACCACCTAGAGGGGTGGGATAGGGAGGGTGGGAGGGAGGGAGACCCAAGAAGGAGGAGATATGGGGATATATGTATATGTATAGCTGATTCACTTTGTTATAAAGCAGAAACTAACACACCATTGTAAAGCAATTATACTCCAATAAAGATGTTTAAAAAAAAGCATTCATAAAAATTATATAAACTTTCAACTGTGTTTGAGTTTCGTAATACTCAAAAGAAAACAAAACATGGCACATGGAATGGTAAACTAAAATTCCTACTTATAGTTAGCCAGCTGATTTACCTCCTTGGATTCTGTCTAGCCTTACATAAAACAAAGACAACCAATGAAAGTTTTGTTGGTTGTCTTTATTTTATTAGCTTTTCCTCTTTTTTTTGTAAATATGTTTGGAAGTATGCTTTTGTGGTTTCACAAAAATGACACTGTAGTCATCGGTAACATTTCAGTCTCTGATTGCTATTAACAGACAGTTTAGTACAGCAATGCTTTGCTTTTCTTTGTCTATATTTTTTCAGACAAATGCAGTTAAGGCATTAATATTTTTTAAAAGTAGTAGAAAACTCTGAGAAAGAAAACACTTGCAGACCGCAGAAGTGACTCAAACAATTCCATTTAAAATTAAATAAGAACTGTTAATAGGAAAATACAAATAGTTAAAGACGTTAAATAATATTTTGTGGTGAAACATGAAGGAGAATTTTTAAGATTTTAAGATGTTAAATGCTATTTCTTGGTGGAACTGTAACTCTTCACTGCAAGTAACCATTTTATTTTTATTTTTTGTGGAAAAATATTTATCAGCATTTAAGCAAAATGAGAAGATATCCCATATTACGTTTACTGTATTTGAGGTATTGTAGTTAGTGTTCGTACACATAATTTTTGTTGTTAGGACCTTGGTTTCAGTTTCCTGGAATGGGCATTTATCACCTATTTTTTTCCTTAATAGTTTTGTTAGTTTTTAATGTAAGTCATTTTGACTTCAGACGCAGTGAAGAGAGATTTGTTTGTTTGATTTTGAATATGAATCAATTAAAATAAAAAGTGTATTTTTTTGAGATGACATAGCAACTCCTTTACAGCAAGGATTTAGTTTAAGAAAATCTTGCCGATTTAAAAACTTGTTTTCAAATAAACTTGATTTTTAAAAATAAACTTGGAAACATATTTTTTGGAAAGGTGACCTTAGATCTGTCAAACAAACAGATAGATGGATTGATATAGAGGGACAGGTAGACTTCCTTATGTCCCTCTTAACCTGTTTGTGATGGAGACAGACACAGTGACCTTTCCGAAGTCCTGCATAAAACCTCTCGGTGAAATCCAGGTGCTATAGGAACCAATTCCAAACTCCCTAATTCGCCTGTGAAGAGTAGGCTTATAAGGTAGTCCCACCTCTCTCTCCAGCCCCATCTCTCATGAACCTTCCCTTCTCCCCCCTCTCCCCCCATTCCATTCCCCAAACCACTGTCTCCTCTCACCTCCAGACATTTGGTGCCCTCTTACTGGAGCATCTACCCTTCTTCTTGACCCTTCGTATACATTCTGACACCACCATCCTACTGACCTGCTTTACCCCTACTCATCTTTTTCAGAATTTTTCTTATTAAGGCTTTTTTTTTTTAATGTAACATGGTAAATTTGTAGTTCTTCAGCAAATGGACAAGTTAATCTGTATTCTCCTGGGTGTTTAATGTTGTACTCAGTACTAATCCAATTTTTAGATGGATTTTTACTCAAGTATGGTCGTATTGTGTGATCTAGGCTTCTTAATGAGGCAAGTGGGAGAGGGGAAGGAATTAAAGAGAAATATTGGCCTTGTTCACATCTGTAACCCACCCAGTGCAGCCCACACTGTGCATGGCCCATAGGACTGCCTCGATTTAAGAGGTCTCAATGAACTAATACAGGGAGATAGAAGGAGTCATGAGGAAAAGTTAAAAGAGGTTACAGAAAAAGTTAAGGATTATGTCAGTGGAGAAGTTAAAGTAATATTCCATGTAGATGGAAATATCTTTAAAAATGAGGGTAGCATGCTAAGCTTTCAATCAAATTTAGAACAAGAGAATGGAATTCTAACATGATGCTGGTCTGTGAAAGGATTTCTTGGCAGTATGAGCCTGTTGGTACTAGAATGAGGAGCATATGAAGACTTAAATGGTAAAAAGTTATAGCAATCAATCAAATAGTGCTTTGATAGTTTCGCACGAATAAAAACTTATTATAAAAATGAAGAAAATATTTTTTGAAAGAGCAAGGAAAAAAATGAAACATTACTCAGTATCTCACTATCCAGAAATGCATTCTGGGAATTTGAAAGAACAAAACAAGAGATTTATCTATTTTGAACTATTTAGGACTGACCTTAATGAAGGCGGAAGGATGGCCTGAATAAACTTAGTGACAGCTTAATGCATCCTCAAGGAAACAAGGACTTCTTGATTTAGCTTTGTTGTGGACAGGTTGGGCAAAGAATTATTATAATAAGATTTTTTGGTAAGCTGAGCTGTTAACCTTAGAGATTTATTACCTTTTTTGTGAGCAAACCACAATGAAAAGTGCCCAAGAAATTTAATTAGACTATCAATCTAATTAAACAACTTTCTGTGTTCTCAGTAGGTAGTTGAGAGAATTTATAAAGTTTTTTCGGAGTCATTTTTTCTTTGCTTTAATCTGTAGGTCACTGCCATTAAGTAATCATGTATGTGTGATTTCTATTTTATTTTTAAGTTGGATAATGCAGATGAACAAGCAGCCCAGATCAGAAGGGAACTTGATGGTCGTTTGCAATTGGCAGAGGAAATGGCAAAGGTAAATTGTTAACTTTGATATACTGTACCACATTTCTTTCTATACTTAGATTTTTGTGAGCTGAAAGAGTTTTGTATAGATAAAGCCAGAATAATTTTATTTTCTCATCTCCATGCATACCTCTTAAGCCCAGGTACCTGAATGCATATTATCTAAAATGGAGCGTATTATCTATTTTACATATCCATCCTTGTATAAGATGTTTAAATTCAGTGATAACTTTTGTAGATTATTCTTAAAGCAATGCCTGAATTTCTCAAACTGCCAGACTTAGAAGAATTTTAATATTGCACTAAGCATAATATAATCAGAGAGAAAAACATTCTGCCTGCAAAATCATACAATATATTCCGAAGTATCTAGCACAGTGCTTGGCACACAGTGGTGTCAACTAATATTTGAATGGATGAAAAATATAATTTGAAGTTTCTAGTACAGTCTCATAGGGCATATTGAATACAATATTTTATTTACTTTTATTTATACAATCATTGTGTGAACAGAAATAGATTTCAAACAAAAGCCATGAGTTTCTTTTTAATTCTGAGGTCTCTGTCTAAATCATTCTCTAGTAAATTGATGCATTAATTTACTTTAGTGGTAAAAATAAAATTTTAGTCTCTTAAAATAGACTTGCGGTTATAATGCTGTTGATCTGAGAATAAGATTTTTTTCCTTTTGCTAAATGAAAAATTTGAGTATTTGATAGACTCTCCCTCTCCTTTTCTCCCTCCCTCCCTCTGTGTCTGTCTCTGTCCCTGTCTCTCTGAAGAATCCTCTCTATCGGGGATTTTTCTTCATTTTAAAAACTTTAGGCATAACATGTATATAGCAAAGTGCACAGATCTTAAGTTTACAGCTTGATGAACGTGTATACGCCCTGTATTAAGCACCTCCCAAATCAAGATAGTGAACTTTTCCAGCACTTTAAGGAGATATATCCCATACTGAATTTGACTATTGAAGTTTTGTGTTTTTCAAAGAAAAATATATTTATGAGTATGTAAGTTTTAAGACTAGTACTGTGTTTATCTAAATGTGTATTAAATTTAAAAGTAGCAAAGTTGTTGAGAAATGGAGATAAATAGAAATACATAGAAAATTGAGAGAAACTGGGTAACAGAGTTGACCGTAACAGAGTTGACCAAGGGCAGAGGGTGAAAAGACAACACACCTTGTTACCACCCTCTGGAGAGGTACTACATCATTCTAGAGATTCAGATGTGGAATTCATAGGCTAGGAGTCAAGTATTAGCTTGAGGCTTTTGGAAGCTTTAGAGAGAGAGATGCATTCCCCAGAATCCTAACCTGAGTTGGAAGCTGTCTGTGTCTGGAAAGGCGCTGCTTTTCGTGAAGCCCTGAGGCTAAGAGAGAATCCGGAGAGATGTGCCCTGCACTGTGGGCAGGACTCTGGACCTGTGATCAGCATTTCTAAGTTGCCTACTTGTATTTAGATTGTACCTGAGCTGTACACACTGTCATAAGTTGAACTTCTTCAAGGGCCTGGCTGAATATGTGATAGTTTAGATGTATTTCTAGAGGGTTACAGAATAGGATGGAAAGCCTTGGGTGTGTTCCCGAGTCCATGTCTGTGGAGGAGAATGTGTGGTGTGTGTGTAACCTCTGGACTGAGTGAGAGGAGCAGGGTCAGTGATGCACATACAGCAGCTTCTCTTTGCGGGGACCTTGATGATTTCATCAGAAGTGCTGATAAAGTAGAAAAGGCGTGGATACAGGTTTCTGGTAACTGACTATACTGCTGAACTGAATGAATAAGCATTTTCAGGACTCTAATGGAAAACTGATGAACTCATAAAAGTGCTAACAAAAGATCAAGATGAAAAAAAAATTAATTACATGGGACTGAGTGAACTGATGAGGATGATTATAATTTTGGTGACTTTCTGTTTGAATTAAAAAAAAAATCCCACAAGGACTCAGAGGCAAAAAATATACAAATCAATTTTCACTGCAAAGTGAAGGAGCTGTTACAGTGGAGGATTACTGGACTGAATGTCAATATTATGACATAGTATGAGTGTGTTTCGTGTTTGGTTATTGCAATCATTGTTGCTTTTGTTGTGGTCATCCATTTACAATGCTTGGTGTCAGTCTATTTATATCTCGTAAAAATAAAATACAGTGTGTGTGTGTGAAAAAAAAAAAAGAAAAAGCATGGAGAAGGAAGGAATTGAAGTTGATGGGATTGGAACAACAGCAAAAAAAACACCCCAAAATATAATGCCTTTTGGTAAATATATTGACATAGCAGATAGAGCATGTTTAATTGCCTTCTTCAGTTTCACCAAATTTAAGCCACCTTCATAAAATATAAGGCTAATTATAACTTTCTGACCTTGTTGTCTTAGATCTCTACAATAATCCTATGAACCCACAAGGGCAGATGATATAATGAATTTATTTTATAGACAAGGAGACTGAGGTTTAGGGAAGATTACTTAACAAATCAAAAGACCTCGACACTGGTCTTTGGACTCCAGAGCTTAGGTTTGCTCTCTTAGGCCCTGATTCAATCTCATAAATCCAGAAGTGTGGTTTATTCATAGTTTATAGTTTGCAGTCAACTATTAGTAACACCTGTCACGCTTCACAACACAGTATAATAACACTGAGACCACAGGGCAGAAGTCTGTTTCAAGGGATGTAAATATTGACTTTAATATTTTAGCCAAGGCATAATTAGGAAGTAGTAGTAGAAAAAAATGTGGGTGGACTGGGCCAGAAAGACCTGTGAGCCAGATCCATGATTGCTGTTTCCTCGATATAGGCAACTTATTTAACCTTTTGGAGCCTGAATTTTGCTCTTCATAAATTCAATGAATAAATATTTCTTGAACACCTATTAAGATAATCAGGCACTATTTTAGGCACTTGGGATACATCCAGACAAATGTAGTTCTCTTAGGATAAAACCAGACAAAAATATTCCTGCCATGCCCTCGGGGAGCTTACATTTTATTTGGGAGAGACTTACAGTAAGCAGTAAACTTGCTATGTAACTGAATTATGGAAGGTGATCATTTGCTACTTAGAAAATAAAGCAAAGAAGGTGGAATCAGGAATGTGGGAGGGAAGGAGAGTGTTGAAAATGTCCAGTCAAGTGGTCAGGGTAGGCCAGTTCTTGGCAGTACTATCTTTCTGGTACATCAGGGTCAGAAACTTGGAATCATCTTTGACTCCTTTTTTCCTCATGCCAAATTTATCAGGAAATCCATTTCTATCTATCTTCGAAGTATTTCCACGATCTGACAGTTGTCACCACGTTCATCCTACCACTCTGGTCCATGCTTCATCTACTGGAAAGTTAAGAACTCTTACAGTGACTAAATTTGAATAATGGAAATTTTATGGAGCCAATTTTTTTTAATGTATATAGTGTGTTAGGGCTGCTAATGGGCTAAGCTGTACAGAAGACTAAATTAGAACGTTGAAACTGTGGTTTATAGGAACAACTCACAGGTAAACTACAGAATACCCCTATTTCTGATGCTGTTCTAATTTAAAAGATCAAATTGAATATGTACATTAGTTGCACAGTTGGTTTTGTTTCCAAGAAAGAGGCAACATAAGCAGGCTAAATAAAATTTACGAAATACTATCGACAAACCTCAAAGCTTTAAAAGAGAGTTGTTGGGGTTTTTTTTTTCCCCAGAGAGAAAAAACAAATCTAGTATAGTCTATTTCCTGCAAAGTTTGAAAATGCTGATGAAACAGTCAATTTGGGTGATTCCTGCCATTCTCCTCCTTGAAAAATGATAATGACTGAAGTGTTTTTAATGAAAGCTAAGTAAGAATAGATTTTTTTTTCATGTGGTAATGCTGTTTTCCATTAAAAAACACCTTAAAAATTTGGAGAAAATAACTGGTACATCCAAACTCTCAAACATGTGATGTATTTGCCTTTTGCTTTGCTAAAATATTTCTAAAAGGCCAAACTGTGACTGTTACACGAATATAAAATGAACAAACAATAATGATTATACTCAGTGTATAGTTAATGAGCAAACTAGTTAGATGTTAAAACTAGTCTGAAGGGCATTTGAAAAGTAGGTGTTTTTAGGCAAAGTTAAGATAAGATTCAAGTATTAGATATAAAAGTGGTTAAAAAAAAAGTGGTTAATTTCCAACAGGGATTTAAACTATAACCATTGGATTATCTTAGTCACCAGACACACATTATTTATATCTTTACCAGACAAAATTCTACAAAGTAACGTGTGACTTCACTTGTAAACAGGATCTTTAATCAATTTAAACAGTAAATTGAACTAGGTACATTTCCCCCACACGATCCTTGGATGGCCTTTGCTCACATATGACGTTGTAAGGACCTGTTCCCTCACCTTTTTGTCTTATTTCTGAGTTTTGGATGCTTTTTATGACAGCTTTTAAAATTAGTCCACAAATGTAAAAATGTTTTTATGCTTTATCTTTTTCCTCGTTTGCATGTATCGAAAAACTATCCAAAACATTATTCCCTCCATCCCCGAAGGAAACCAAGTTATTATATAACTGAGTAGTTATGTGTTTTTTCTGAGGATGCAAACTTACTGTGTGGGAATGTTGCTTCAAGCTATAGAGGAATATTAAAAGCATACTTAAGAATCTTCCTTGGGAAAGTTAATTATGAATGTAGATATTTAATCTCTCTGTGATATAAATACGCAATTTTAACATTGATTATATGTAAATTATTTTAAAAGAAATATGTCAAGGTTATATTGGGGGAAAAGAAAAACAGGTGGTCCAGGACTCTGGGACTGATTCATGAGGTGGTGCCAGATGTTCCTTTCCAGCCCATGAACAAACTGGTGCAAGTGAGTCAGACCAGGTGCAGGTTGATGAATGCACTGTGGATGTATTCCATTCACCCTGGAGATGGGGATTTCTTAGGTTACAGTTTGAATGATGTCAAAGGAAGCAGTAGTAAAGGCATTGATTTTTCTGGAGCATTAGGCAGTCATTCATTTGAATGATGGCGGCTTTAGGCTGTCATCCCCCAGCCAGTTTTGTACCGCTGTCATTACATTACATTGCATTTCCCATCATACAGCTGTATACCCTCTACCTTTCAGAGAGAAGACCTAAGTGCCAGGCTGTCAGAGGTTAAAGAAAGAGCCAAGAGTATGAGGAAGCCTCACTTGCTATTTGTGGGATTGTAAATGGGTATAACCTTCTCTAAGGGCAATTTGGCAATAGCTGTTAATATCTATCTAAGTATCAGTACTTGGAATGTCCTTTTAACTGAGTGAAAGAAACAGAAGTCTGATTGCAGAGATCTGAGGACTGAATGGCAACCCTCATGTAATTTGGGAAGAAAATTGAATCTCCTAATTTGATATTATTACTTTTTCATGTACAGCTTTTATCATAAATTTACCTCAGGCTTTAAACTTAATTTTTTCTAAACCTTTACTTAAAAACTGAATTTATGGCAATAAGGGATCTTGATACATTTGTGTGACATGAAAGTTAACTAATTTTAGAAGTATGGTCATATTGCCATTTAATAGTAAAGGTTTTTCAATTTGAATGCTTAACCCATCTGTGGTATGAAAGAGAGATACTGTTAAAATGTTTGCTTCTTAACAGAGCAGTCAGTATATACTGAACATTCTTCTTATAGACCAGTTAGTCCAAGTATTTCAAAGATATCAGTGGCTAATTAAGATTCATCTATACACTAAAACTTTTTACATGTATGTTTTTTAGAGTTGGTTTTTCCCTTAAATAAATACCATATCAAAAATAAAGTTAATCTGAAAATGTATGTCATGTTATTCATTTTTTATGACAGTGATCCTCCATAAGGTAGATAAGGTATAGTTAAATATAATCAAAATTGCCAAAGCCTGAGGCTTTTAAAGCCTAGAGACTAAAGTATCAGGTAAATGCATTATATTGAGCATCACAATTTCTAAGACAGTCAAGTATATATACGTCATATAATCTTTTACGATAAAATTGAAATATGACTTGTGTAACATTTTTATTTTAAAAATTATTTTCAAGGAAAGAAAATTCCCCAGATTTATAGCAAAAGAGATGGAGAATATGTATATAGAAGAGTTGCGGTCTTCAGTGAATTTGCTGATGGCCAATTTGGAGAGTCTTCCAGTTTCAAAAGGTGGTCCAGAATTTAAATTACAAAAATTAAAACGTTCACAGAATTCTGCCTTTTTGGACATAGGAGATGAGAGTGAGATTCAGCTGTCAAAGTCCGACGTGGTGCTGTCATTCACCTTAGAGGTAAGTGGCTTTATTCTGTGTTTGCTTCTGGCAGTGTAAAGGAGGCTACAGGGTCATTTCCGCTGACCTTGGTGGTAACATTTCAAATTTAAAGCAGTGTAATATATTTTGAAGAAGGTAAATTTTTCTTCATTTGCTAGACAATCAGAGTGTGAATGCAAATTAACGCAAATTGTCCTTTAAACATAACAGTGGTGTTAGGGTTAAATAATAGAATAATACAAGTTTTGAGGCAGGTGTTCTTGGCACCACCTAGGCTGGTGGAAATTTATTGGTAGAGTAAGCACTGAAACACGCTTGAGTGGGAATGGGATTTAAACACAAAATTGAATTCTCTGTAATTTGGAAACTCCTTTCAAGCTTTTGGTTATTCTTGTTTTTAATCTGCTTTAACTACGAGATCATCTTTCTAGAATCAAATCGCATAAACCAGCTGTAATATACAGTATTGGGTACCATAGATGATGAGAAGTAAAGACTTCTTCCTTTCTAGGATTTGCCGTTTCATTACAGGTACAGTAAATATCATTAAAAAGAAACGCGAATAAATGTTGTGCATTTAAAATTGTGTTCCCCAAGACTTCAGAGTTTCATCCCTTTTATACAAATCACTGGAAACCAAAGACATTGATCACTGCCCCCTACTACTGCTCCCTGTGGATATTTTTCATGATGGCATTTCCTCACTGCTAAACTCTGTATATGGGCTGATCCATGTATATGTATATGGGTTTCTACCCAACGCCCACACATATGCTCGCAATATCCAGCTTAAATTTTTAGCCTCTCAAAAATTAAAGCTTGTAACTCCTTTCTTGCATTGTTATGTACTCTCTCTGCTAGGTCCCAGTACTGCTATTTGAGTTTGCTCGTTGACAGAGCAAAATATGTGGAGTCTTAGGAGGTACAGCTTTAGATTTTTTTGTTGATACCTCTTACACTTGGCTTGCTTCGTTTATGGCAGAAAAAGCAAATGTCTGCTTCTGTTCTTTCCTCCACTTATTCAACTCTAAGAGAAATTCAAGCTTGAGGATAAGACAACTGCCTCTCTTTCTTCCCTTCCAGGCTAACATTTTCTTTGTAGGTTATTAGATTCAATTCAGTGTCAGGGTAGAAATAGGAGATTTTCTTCTGACTCCATACCCAGTTCAGGGATTAGCTAATAACTTTGCCAAGTGGCTTTGTTCCTGGGTTTCTTCTCAATCTCTTTAATCTCATAACCTCAGGATGTTTAATTTGAAACTACATAGTATGTCAGGTGTAGAATTTCCCAATCATTCCTGCCAACTAAAATGAAAACTGCCAACTCTTTTTTTCTTAAGGTTTTGTACAAAACAAAATCAATTATTTAATTACAGTCTAACTTTTTCTAACGAGTTTGGCATTTAAATTCATTAATAATAAAATAATTTGGGAAGCAAATGATTTGTGTAATGTTTAAACCTACCATTATCTCTATAAGCATGCAGAACTGAAAACAGTTCAAAACACTTTCTCTTTTCTCTATTGTTTAAAAATCTTACACCATTGTTAAGTAATTAGCTTTTATGAATTCTCTTTCCCTTTTGAAAACAAAATTATGCTCATGAGTTAGTTTTTCTGTGAAACTATGAACTGTTATTCTGTGCTTCCTTGCCAGTATGTTAAACAGGGTTGTTCAGTTAGCAATAAAAGGGTGTTAGGAGGATGAAATGAGTTAAAACTTCATTTTGCCATGGTCTGAGAAGCTTCATATTTTTACAACTGTTTTGACATCCTCTGTTACTAGATCTATACAAGGCAGATATTTTCCTATCATGGCATAGTACAGATCTGTTCCATGTTGCCTACAGTATTTTAAAGAGGAGTTGTGTCTCACAACAAAATGAAGTCTCTTTCAGGGCAGACTACACAGTGCTTGTCTATGGGACACCTGAGGGAATGGACCAGGTACCTCCTCCAGCCCCAAGGCCTCTGACCTCAGCCTAGCTAAACTGCATAATTATCTCTCGCCCATTATCCAGGTCTTGCTCATCAGACACCAGATTTCAGCCTAAGAAAACTCTGAAGAGCAAGCAGTTAATCCATTTTAAGGGTTTCACATTTCATCCGTCAGGCTTAGAGCTGGTCCAGTGGAGAAGGAGTTTTTCTAGGAACTGAAGTCTGAGTCAAATGAATAAGTGCAGACTTGAAACACTGCTAAAATTTTATCGTTCCCTTAAAATTTCTACCCACTCCTCCCTTCTTGCACCACACCACCTAACATATAAATCAGTTATTTATTATATTTATTATTCATTATCTGGCTTTCTTTACTAGAATGTAAGCTTTAGGAAGTTAAAGTCTTTTTTTTTTTCTTTTTTGTTTACTGAGGTATCCCAGGAGCCTAAAACAGTTGACTCAGTAATTGTTTATTGAATTAGGAACTTCGATGGTATCAAAACACAGCAGGTAGCCTCAGAAGATTACTCTTCTGTCTCTTCATTTATGAAGGCTTCAGAGAGAATTATAAAGCAAGAGACAAGCTAACTCACAAAACACTAAGCCAAACAATGGTATGTTAAAATTTAATGTTCAAGTAAGGTTAGGAAAACGTTCATCCATGAAGTTATGAGTCTGTTGTAAGGAGAATGGTGTCAGTGGCAGGAATATAGTTGATGTTCACACTGAGTGTTTTAGGCCGGCAGACCCTGTGACCTCCTCTGTGTTTGGAGGTGCGTGTGTGGTCCCCCCTATTCACCATACTGCTCAGCTGCCTTTTCCCACAGCCCGCACATGCCTGAGTGCCATGTAACTCTGTGGGCGGACAATGCATTATTCAGAAGCGTGTTATCTAGTTTCATATTTTGTACATGCCTCCCTTCTTTATGCTTCTAGAATAACTTTGTCTATTTTATCCTGATTACATCAGTTATCCAGAGATCTGGGAAGAAAAGACAGAACACAGATCAGTTTTATTTTCTGCAGTTTCATTATGAAGTTTTGCTGGCAATTAGTTGAAACAGTAACCTAAGATAACTTAGGTTAGTTGATGGTCCATGGAATTCTTAGCTGCCTTTATCATTAATGATTGAGACTAGTTGCGCTTTTCAAATTCCTTTTGGAAGTCAGATCTGTAGAACTGTGTTTTATTTACTTATATATATGGATTCATAACAGAAGTTACATCTTTTGAAAGTGGCAATTCTGCAGGATAGAACATTCCCGGCACAGATGGGAGCATTGTTTTGAGGGACAGAAAACTGTTTCACAACTCGTATGTTTTAGGAGGTCCTGTTTATAATAGCTTGTAGTAGAGGTGACAGAAATAGTGTTAAGCAGATGCTTCCTTTCTTCTCTCTTGCACTTTGGCTTTTAAACACTCTACAGAGAGAGATGCAGGACAAACGGTCATATTCCCATATAGGAACCAGTGCCATCAAGATTTCTAGATTTATCTTGTGTACTCAATCCTGTTTCATGTTTAGTACTTCACCTAAACTTCCTTGAGTATTAGAGCAACTGTGAAAACTCTTACTATTATCTATTAATTCTCATTGTCTGTTTTCAGTTGTCTTCATTTTTATTCATATGTTGGTATGCATTTCACCGTGACAAAATGACAAAAGCCTTGATTGAGGGAGGAAAATGGTTCTGAATTTGACCCGTATTTTTTGGTGATCAGTTTCCCATATGTTTTTATGAAAAAATGCAACAAAAATAGTAGGCATTTGTATTTACAAGAAAAGCTGTTGTACCAGAACTGAAAGGAAGAAAAGTTCTTTTAAGATGGCTTGTTCCTTTGAGACTTTTGGCCTTAACTTTCATATCAGAACTCTATGAAGAGTGTAATGATTTTCATAATGTATTAAAAGATCAATAAATGACACACATCTTTTTAGTGGATATTTTGGTAGCTACATGGCATGAATGATGCTATTAATCTTGTTTATACATATACAACAGGAGATCAATACATGTGCATGTATAAAAAGGTCATTGAATATATTTTATTAATTTTGAGAATTTAGGAAACTTCATGATGCAAGTTTTGATTTAAAAAAACTATTTTTTTTTTTTTTTTGCGGTACGCGGGCCTCCCTCTGCCGTGGCCTCTCCCGTCGCGGAGCACAGGCTCCGGACGCGCAGGCCCAGCGGCCATGGCTCACGGGCCCAGCCGCTCCGCAGCATGTGGGATCCTCCCAGACCAGGGCGCGAACCCGGTTCCCCTGCATCGGCAGGCGGACGCGCAACCACTGCGCCACCAGGGAAGCCCTAAAAAAACTATTATAAGTGATATTTAGTAGTAGTCATATTTTATGTGTACATCCAGTAAGAATATTAGGTTACAGTATTTTAAGATTGGCAGTCTTTTATACAGACATAAAAAGCACACTTGAAAACTATGTTTCCCTTTCCCCCAGGAGTTACAAATATATAAGGTAATATCAGTCTTTCCACTCTTTTCCAGTAGACTGCATCAAATTGGTATATACCTTTAATGGATGGGGAAAATTGTTTTCCGTGTCAAGTTAATAGTAAGATACTCATTGCCAAGTTATATTTTCCATAATTTCATAAGGTAAACAGTGGCTGTGAAGGAAATTCTTTTATAAATGCTAGTAGTCATATAAAATAAGTGAATATAGAAATTTTCTGATGTCATGTATTGATATCAATGAATTGGTGTGATGGTAACAGTGTCTACCAGTCGCCTTATGTGGAATTCAACCTGTGTCCTTTTAACACATTCACTGAATTTTCATTAATAATTCTGCTTTGCCTCATGCAGACCTGCCATAATTTTTTTTAAGGCTCTGAGTTTATATCTCACTTACTTCATTGTGGCTCATATTTAGAGACTTTAATCTTTCATAACTGGCAGGAGATGCGTCTTCAGATGCCAGACTTTCTCAAAATGTTATTTACCTTCCATGAATAAAGGTGGATTATAAAGAAGATTAAATACCATGATATTGCCAGATAATTTTATCAATTGGTCTTCCTAATTGTATGTAGTTCATACTGCCGTCTCTATTGCTAAGTGTTGTCAGCTTGATGAATCAGTGAAACGGTTTTCTTGTCTTTAGATTGTCATAATGGAAGTGCAAGGTTTGAAGTCAGTCGCTCCCAATCGAATCGTTTACTGTACAATGGAAGTGGAAGGAGGAGAAAAACTGCAGACAGACCAGGCCGAAGCCTCAAGGCCACAGTAAGCCAGTTGAAAAAAATGTGTTTTTCTTCCCTCTTGAAGAAATGTGCTTTATCTCTTTGAAGAATCATATGGTTTTACACTCTGAAACTGTTATTTGGCTAGCTTTGTCTCAACTGTGTTAGAATCAGTGTGTGCCTTTCTGGATAATGAGGCTATAATTAGAACTATGCAGAATCCCTGTGTAGCACAAACAGAAAATCCAACCTGCAAATGTGAAGCTAATTATTAGGCAATTAAATGTTTGTAAGTCATTCGTAAGGAATGCATGTGCTGTTATCATGTGTTATTTAAAAGGCAGTGCTTGATCCTATTTCAGTTACTAGAAATGTAATCTATAGCTTTTCCATTTCTGTGTATTATAGCTCTGTGGTGGTGCTGAGGTAGATATGTTAAGACAATGTCTTGGGATGCTTTAGTGAGTAGGCTTGCGTTAGAGAACCGGTTAATGACTACCGTCCGGTAACTGAACATGCTAAAACTGTTCTTTGCTGGCAGTTTTATGTTTCACATTCTGGGAGGGAGTTTAATTAAGTTTGGAAGATGTTCTTTTTAAGTGATTCAAACTTGGGAAACATCACAGTCTCTGGTAGAAATAACCAGGTGGGCCAGGGGAATTTAAATGAAAATTGCCTGGCCTTCATTTGCACACTGCCTTTTGATAACATTTTTTCTTCCATTTCAACTTTATTTAGAATTTCTTACAGGCCTCAGGAGTTTTGCCTCATAACGGTGTCAATATGTGGATTCTTCATTCAGGAAACCTCAACCTCTGAGATTCTGGCTGAGCACTGGCTAGATGGAGATCAGCGAGAAACTTTGATTTTCTTTAGGGCAAAGTCTAAGGAGGTATACAGAGAATTAAGTGTAACAGGACAGATGTGCACAGAGTATTATGGGATTGAGAAGAAGCAAACTGAAACTTCTCACCCTGCCTTACAAAGCCCTACAGGTCTCCCCTGACCAGCCTCTCATTACCTCTGGGACCTCACCTGTCTCTCTGTTCCCCTGGTCAGTTACTATTCCGCCTCCCTAGACCTCATGAAGTTCCTATCAGCCTTCTCTCATCATTGCACTTGCTTTTTCCTCTGCCTGCAGTTGCTCTGCCTCTTAACCTCTTTATAGCTGGATCCTTAGTATTGAGAAACTTAAACATCACTTGCTGAGAACAACCCCTTCCTTTAGACAACCCAATGCTAAGTGGATATTTTCTGGCTCATCACTTTATAATTTTTAGATTAATGGGTTCCTCATTTGTGTATCTTGTACTGTTTCCCTTCCTCTGTCCTTTTGGACAGAGCTCTTGTCCTACTGATCTTATATCTTAGCAGCTAGTAGGTACTCAGTCAGAATTTACTAATTCACGGTGAAGTGAAAATAATGAGGATAAACAGCTCTTTAAGAGGTTAAAACCTCTCAAGAGGAGGCTGTGTGAGACAGAGAAACTGGGACCATTTCTAGCAAGGCATATGGAGTCAAGGGAGGGGTTTGGTGTCTGTTTTAAAAATTAGCTGGTTTTGGGCTTCCCTGGTGGTGCAGTGGTTGAGAGTCCGCCTGCCAATGCAGGGCACACGGGTTCGTGCCCCGGTCCGGGAGGATCCCACATGCCGCGGAGCGGCTGGGCCCGTGGGCCATGGCCGCTGAGACTGCGCATCCGGAGCCTGTGCTCCACAACGGGAGAGGCCACAGCAGTGAGAGGCCCGTGTACCGCAAAAAAAAAAAAAAAAAAATTAGCTGGTTTAGTATATTCACGGTGTTATGCAACCATCGTCAATTTTAGAACATAGTCATCACCTCAGAGGGAAACTCTTTACCTTTTACGTATCAGCCTCAAATCACCTCAGCCCTAAGCAACTACTAATTGACTTTCTGTCTATGGATTTGCCTTTTGGGGACATTTCATATAAAAGGAATCATATATATCAATAATATGTGCTCTTTTGTGACTGGCTTCTTTCACTTAGCATATTTTCAAGGTTCATCCATCTTGTGGCATGTGTCAGAACGTCATGCCTTTTTATGGCTGAATGATATTCCATTGTATGTATATACCATGTTTTGTTCATTCATCTAGGCTAATGAGACTTGGGTTGTTTCTACCTTTTGGCTACTGTGAATGATTAAGGCTGGTATACAAATACCCATCTGAGTACCTGTTTTCAGTTGTTCTGGGTATACAGCTAGGAGTGAAATTGCTGAATGATATGGTCATTCTATGTTCATCTTTTTGATAATCCATCAAAATGCTTTTTCACAATGCACCATTTTATTTTCCCACCAGCAGTGTATGAGAGTTAAATTTCTTCATATTCTCATCAATGCTTGTTGTTTGACTTTTAAAAATATATAACCATCCTAGTAAGAGTAAAGTGGTATCTTGTGGTTTTGATTTGCTTTTCTCTAATGACAAATGTTGTTGATCATCTTTTCATATGCTGTAGTAGCATTCATATAGCTTCTTTAGAGAAAGAAATGTCTATTCAAGTTTTTTGCCTATTTTTTATTTGAGTTGTTTGCCTTTTGGTTGTTAAGTTGAAATAACTATTTATATATTCTAGATACTAGACCCTTATCATATATATGATTTGCAAATGTTTTCTTCCATTCTGTATATTATCTTTTCACTTTATCGATACTGTCTTTTGAAGCACAAAGTTTTACAACTTTAAGTCCAGTTTACCTAGTTTTTGTTTGTTGCTGTGCTTTTGGTGTCATATCTAAGAATCCAGTGCCGAATCCAAGGTCACAAAGATTTACCCCTGTGTTTTCTCCTAACACTGTCATAATTTCAGCTCTTACATTTAGGTGATTGACCCATTTTAATTTTTGTACATGGTATGATGTAGGGTGAAACTTCCTTCTTTTGTGTTTGACAGTCCAGTTGTCCCAACACCATTTATTGGAGAAACTACTCCTTGTCCATTAAATGTTCCTGGTACCCTTTTGAAAATCATTTGACGGTAGATACATGGGTTTATTTATGGACTGTCAGTTTCATTTCATTGATATATCTATATGTCTATCCTTTTGCTAGGACCACATTATCTTGATTACCATTGCTTTGTATTGAATTTTAAGATCAGGTGTGTGAGTCTTCCAAATATGTTCTTTTTCAAGATTATTTTGGCTATTCTGGTTTTCCATATGAAGTTTAGGATCCCTTTGTCAATTTCTGCAAAAATTTTGTAAATATCACCAGCTTGGATTCTGATAGGAATTGTATTGAATCTGGGGTCAGTTTGGAGAGTGTTGCCAACTTAACAATATTAAGTCTTCCTACCCAGGAACGTGGGATATCTTTCCATGTATCTAAATCTTTAATTTCTTTCAACAATGTTTTGTAGTTTTCAAAGTATGTTTTTTACTTCTTTGGTTAAGTTTATTTCTAGTATTTTTATTCTTTTTGATGCTATTATTAATGGAATTGTTCTTTTATTTTTTTTTAATTTATTTATTTATTTTTTTGTGTGTGATATGCGGGCCTCCCTCTGTTGCGGCCTCTCCCGTTGCGGAGCACAGGCTCCCGACGCGCAGGCCCAGCGGCCACGGCTCACGGGCCCAGCCGCTCCGCGGCACGTGGGATCCTCCCAGACCGGGGCGCGAACCCCGTTCCCCTGCATCGGCAGACGGACGCGCAACCACTGCGCCACCAGGGAAGCCCCGGAGTTGTTCTTTTAAATTCACTTTTGGATTGTTCATTGCCAGTGTGTAGAGATACAGTTGATTTTTTGTATATTAATTCCATATGCTGCACCCTTGCTGAACTTGTTTATTCTTTTTTTTAAATGAATTTATTCATTTTATTTATTTATTTTTGGCTGCGTTGGGTCTTTGTTGCTGCGCGCAGGCTTTCTCTAGTTGGGGAGAGCGGGGGCTACTCTCCCTTGTGTGGGCTTCTCATTGCCGTGGCTTCTCTTGTTGCGGAGCATAGGCTCTAGGCGTGCAGGCTTCAGTAGTTGTGGCACACGGGCTTAGTTGTTCCGTGGCATGTGGGATCTTCCCAGACCAGGGCTTGAACCCGTGTCTCCTACATTGGCAGGCGGATTCTTAACCACTGCGCCAACAGGGAAACCCTGAACTTGTTTATTCTAATAGTACGTTTTTTTACTGGATTTCTTAGATTTCTTTCTATATAATATGTCATTTGCAAATAGTGATCGTTTTATTTCCTACTGTCCAATCTGAATGCTTTTTATTTCATTTTTTGCCTAATTGCCCTGACTAGCTCCTCCAGTACAATGTGAAATAGAAGTGGCAAGAAAAGACATCCTTGTATTCCTGATTTTAGAGGAAAAGCATAGTCTTTCATCATTAAATATGATGTTAGCTGTGCCTTTTACATAGATGCCCCTTATCAGTTTGAGGAAATTCCTCTCTATTCCTAGTTTGAGTGGGTTTTTTTTCCATGAAAGGGTGTTGGATTTTGTCAGATGTTTTCTCTGCATCTATTGAGATGACTGTATGGTATTTGCCTTTTATTCTATCAATATGGTACATTACATTATATGCTTTTGGCAGGGGGGGGCGGTGTTAAACCAACCTTGCATTCCTGGCATAATTGCCACTTGGCCGTGATGTATATAATTATTTTTGTTACTGTATTATTTTCTCTAGTATTTTGTTGAGGATTTTTAAAATCTATAAGAGATTGGTCTGTAATATCCTTTTTTTGTTGGCATCTGTCTGATTTTATATTGGCCTCATAAAATTCTTCTACTTTTTGGAAGGGTATGAAGAATTGGTATTAATTATTTTTTATGTGTTTGGTAGAATTACCAGTAGGACCATCTGGGGATGGATTTTTCTTTGTGGGTATTTTCTGGTTACTAATCCTGATTACATAGTGAACCATAATAGCCCTGCTAGGTTGGGTTCTTGGTGAGAACCCTCTTCCTGCCCTACAGATGGCTGCCTTCTTGCTGTGTCCTCACATGATAAAGAGACAGATCTCATTTCTCTTCATCCCATAATAAGGACACCAATATTCTCATGGGTCTTCACTCCCATGGCCTCATCTGAGCCCACTTACCTCCTAAAGGCCCTGCCTCCAAATACCATCACATTAGGGATTAGGGCCTCAACATATTAATTTGGTGGGGGGGGTGGTCACAAACACTACCCTACTCTAGTACTCTTTGAGTTCTCAAGGGAGTGCAAATACCCTTAGAATCTCAATGCCATGATGTTTTTACAGAATCTTTTCTAAAAGTTTTACTGAGGTATAGTTTATATAGCATAAAATTCTTTTATTGAAATTTAGATGATTTTTAATAAATTTATACACTTGTGCCACTATCATCACAATTCAGTTTCAAAACACATTATTTCACAAAGTTGCCTCATTCCCATTTGCAATCTTAGTTCCAGGAAAACACTCGTATGCCTTCTAGCTCTGTAATTTTTTTTCTGAACACTTCATATAAATGATATGCAAAATGTAGTCTTTTGTATCTGGCTTTTTTTCACTTAGCATAATCTCTACAAAGTCTTATTTAATTGATACTTAAATATTTGGTCAATCAAATGAGTTAATTTTTATATAAATAGTTATTTTAACAATAATTTTTTCCACAAATAGTAAAAAGTTTTCACAGAATACATCTCATTTTATTTCTAATAAACTCAATGTATTCATAAAGAGATGCTATAATAGGGAACATATACGTGGATAATTTAAATGAATTAAAGTACTTGTGAGTTAGAAAATATTACAGTTAAGCCTCCAATATGCTTTTGATTACTCTTTTCACAAGGAAATTTGGCTAAAATATCTTACCTGTTTCTTCATGAAGACTGAGTTAACTTTTAAAAAGAATTAAAATATTTTTGTTTTTCATTGTATCCCAGGAGCAGATTTCCTTAAAAATGTATCTCCTGAATGCTGACCACCTGCAGCTTTTCTGCAGTGTGGTTACTTTTATCTTGAACTCACCTTGCACAACAGGAAAGAGATTCATCTCCTCCATCATCATAGTGAATTATGCCTTGGACACGTTTTCTAAATCTTATTGCTTCAACACTTTGTGCTTTGTTGGAGATCAGTTCATTCTTCTGTCTGATACTAATTAAAGTGCCTTATTTAGTCCATATTTCCAATAAATGTAATCAAGATTTCTGGCCATTGCCTATTTCATTCTTGTAATTCAGATTTCCTGCCAGCAATTAGGTGGAGAACAGCATGTGAGATTGGTACATGACTTAGAATATGGAACCTGGGATCTTAAATAAAAGTGGTGTTTAGAGACAAGTTTGATTTGTGAAGAGTGGTAGTGAGGTCATCTATTAAAGTTTTGTTTTTAATTTTGATTATTTAATATAGGGAAAGGAATGTAGACAAGTGGTATTTTCAGTGGAGAAAATTCTGTTACTTATGAATTTTTAAGTCATCGTTTCATAGTCTCTCAGTCAACCAGGGGAAGTTTTGTTCTCTATGAATGAGGTACAGAAGCATTGTTGCTCCACTTTTATAGCTTTCAACCATTTCCAGACGTTTCATTATTTCAGTTTTAGCCCATACCCTTAACGATACCAGCTGAAAGGAAGTGGAGGGGTAGTCAGACGACAGCTGAAGCTGAAAGGTGTAGGGAGTGACTTGTCGTGGTCATGTAGTGGTCACCAGTCTCCTGATACGTAGTGATCTTAAAGCACTTTCCCTGCAGATGATGAGCATGCTTTGAGTGCCTAAAAGCATAAAAGCTAATAATACCCTATGGAGGGCCAAGATAGACCTTGGCTCTGGGGAAGTAGGAGGAAGGAAGTTCGTTGTTAAAAACAAATCAGGAACTTGGGGGAGCAGGGAATGGGGAGTTGCTATTTGAGGAGCTTAAAGTTTCAGTCATGCAAGATGACTAAATTCTAGAGAGCTGCTGTGCAACATTGCACCTATAGTTAACAATGCTGCATCGTACCCTTAAAAATTCTTTAAGAGGGTAGATCACATGTTAAATGTCCTTGCCGCACACACAAAAAGATCCTGGGAAGCAACATTGTGTTTTGCTATACTCTCTATCTCGTTCATCCCATAATGCTGTCTTATTAAAGACCTTTGAAGGTTAACTGGTCTCTGTCCCCACCCCCGCTTCAAAGTAATAAAACAGAAAGGCAAGGAGCAGTCAGAAAAACTGATGAGTTTCATCATTAGAGAAATATATTTAGGGTTTTAAGGATAGAACATTCTTCTACCTCATGAAAATGACGGGAAACACAGGCTTCAGTACCCGTTTCTGCAAACTTTGAATTCTGAACCATCATTGTAATAATCTGTCAAACTATTGGAAGAGTATTGCCGCTGTAAATGGAAAGCTTATCAGAATGACAAGCTACTAGGACAAGTGTTTAAGAGAGATTCAATACAGATTTCAAATAAACCAATAGAAAGGTAACCGTGCTTTTTAAAAACATAGTAGTTTTCATTTTAATTTACTGATGCCAGAATTAGTTTTGAAGTGTAATTCATTAGCCAGCTACTCTTGCTGATGAGAGAGAGAATAATACTACATTTTTAAATGATCTGTCAAAAAGTTTTTAATGAATCAAAAGGAAAACACTCAAACAGCACACACGTTTCATCTTTTATCATTTCCATCTTTAAAAATAAGAGGTTCCTTCCTCTTACATAAATTCACCAGAAATAACATTTCTCTAAAAGTCATACTGCTGGTGCAGAAGAAAATGAGGCCTAAAGAGACAAACACTGGCCAAATACAGAAACGGCATTCATTGAGAGTTTATTTGCAAGTAAAGGAAGCTGATGTGTGGATCCTCATAATTAGTGGCATCTGAATTAGAGGGGAAAATATGATCGATTAAGATTCCAGATGCTTGCTGGAGAGCACCGATGGAAAACAGCAGTGAGAGAGCTTGGGAGAAAGTGTATATGATTATCAACATCTCGAGGATGGATTTACAGCTTGTAAATAACTTCCCCTTATAATCCGTGACTTTTTTCCAGAGCAGTGTTTTGGAGTTGCTTTCATCCTTATTTTATTTGATCTGTATAGCCAATTTATTGCACGGGATAAATTTGGCAAAGTGTAAGTAGCAAAAAAAAAACTTAACTTCTCTTCCGGTGCCGCTCTCAGACATGCTCCAGGATCACCCTCCCCTGCCCTTGGGAGAGATCTTGGTAGAAACCATAGCTTTGCTGCCCATTTTCAGGTATTAAATAACATGTTCAGGTATTAAAAATTTCAGACCACTTTAAGTCAAAACCTACCCATTTCAAGAGGGTAGGGTTTTCCTTTCCTTCCTCCCAGCTTTCCCAGAAACCTGGCAAAATGTCTTTGTACGTAGGTACTCTTTGTAGTCCTCTCTTGGTTAGCAAATGCCTTCTGTCATGGGGGAATGTACACATTTAACTTTTCTCTGGTGCACTTCCTCGGAGACACACCTCGTGCTGCCCGGAACTTCTGACATCACACCCTTCCGTCCTAGAACGATGCATCCTCTAGCTGCCTTCCTTCTGCTTCCCCAGTAGCTACTGCTACTGCTTTAATAATATCACCCACATATCCTCTTCCTGCTTGAATTTAACTTTCTTAGCAGATGGCTCAAGTAAATTGGAAGCTCCTTAACGACAAAGGCTCTATATTATACCTCCTGGTTCCTGTCTAGCACCAGCCACGAGTAATATGGCTCATTGGTGGTCTATAATTAAAATTTTTTTCTCTACTATTTAGAGTATTAAAAAAATACAGTCTCGGGCTTCCCCGGTGGCGCAGTGGTTGAGAGTCCGCCTGCCGATGCAGGGGACACGGGTTCGTGCCCCGGTCCGGGAGGATCCCACGTGCCGCGGAGCGGCTGGGCCCGTGAGCCATGGCCGCTGAGCCTGCGCGTCCGGAGCCTGCGCTCCGCAATGGGAGAGGCCACAGCAGTGAGAGGCCCGCGTACCGCAAAAAAAAATAATGATAATAAAAAATACAGTCTTTCAGGAGGTGTCAGGCTGTGACACTTGAGCCAGTACCGACCCTGATTAGCACGATGTTTAGTCCTCATTCTCACACCCCAAGCTCCCATTTTTCTAGAAATTCCTTGGAAAACATATTCACTTTAAAGGGCCATGTCTTCTGTTTCTGTGTGGTAACTGGAGGCTGGAATTCCGGATCTCTTCCAGACCCTTCCTATGCTGACTGCCCTGAGAGGTGGGAGACCACCTGCGTAAACAAGATGACTTGCCAAGGGATAGACAGGCACAAGTTCAGTTTTAATAGAATTGATACATGATTCCTCTAGTTCATAAGTACTCTCCCATAAAGCCCTTCTTTCTAGGAAAGAACCTGCTAAGTGCAAGTTCTCTCTCAAGCCACTTTCAGTCTCCCTTCCTTGACTTTACAAAAAAAAAGGTACACCTCTAACCCAACTTGAGTCTTAACCACGGTGTGTTTGTTCTGGAGTGGAAAAAAACCCTCCACATCACCTTTCAAAAGGAAAAACTTTAATGTTCCGGTTAGTTTTGAGAAAGCAATTTACCAATGATGTAATAAATCCTCCGGTAAATTAGATGGCTTCTATTTCTCTGCTTTCAACAAAGTTGATGAAGGATTTATTCAAGTTTTCAACTGCTCAATGATGGAAAAACAGTTTTTGCTTATCAGTCACTGTATTATTTGGGGACAATCAAATAGGAAGGAAACAAACAAATTGATAGACATTGCTATAATAGTGTCCCACCTACTTATTTTCTTAGAGCTTACAACAGAAAGAATGAAATTCTGGGTTAAAATTGGTGCTGAGCTGTCTCAGTGTATCAGTAGAATTAAGCTATGGTCACCCGTGGGTATGTGTAGGCTTAAGCCTTTTTTAACTGAAAGTTTGTACCCTTTGATCAATATCTTTCCTTTTCCTCCACCCCCAAGGCTCTGGTAACCACCATTCTGCTCTGTTGTTATGAGTTTGACTTTTTTGTTTTAGATTCCACATATAAGTGAGATCATGCAGTATTTGTCTTTCTGTGTCTGGCTTATTTCACTTAATGTAATGTCTTCCAAGTACTTCCATGCTATTGCAAATGACAGGACTTCCTTCTTTTGTAAGGCTGTGTAATATTATATTGTATGCATATACATTTCCTTTCTACAGATGGATATTTAATTTGTTTCCCTATGCTGACTACTGCGAATAATACTGCAATGAACATAGGAGTACACATATCTCTTCCAGATGAGGATTTTATGTCCCTGAGTATATACCCAGAACGGGGATTGCTGGATGGTTTGGTAGATCTACTGTTAATTTTTTGACAAACCTCAGTACTGTTCTCCATGGCAACTGCACCATTTTATATTCCTACCAACAGTGTTACCAGGGTTCCAATTTTTCCAAATCTTTACCAGCACTTGTTATCTTTTATTATTTAGATAATAGCCATCCTTACGTGTGTGATGTGACATCTCATTGTGGTTTTGATTTACATTTCCCTGATAATTACTGATGTTGACCATCTTTTCATATATCTGTTGGCCATTTGTATATCTTCTGTGGAGAAATGTCCATTTATGTCCTTTGCCTATTTTCTAATTGGGTTTTTTGTTTGTCTGCTTGCTATTGAGTTGTATGAATTCCTTATATATTTTGGATATAAACTCATTATCAGAGATACAGCTTGCAGATATTTTCTTCCATTGCATAGGTTGCCTTTTCACTTGGTTGATTGTTTCCTTTGCTGTGCAGACAATTTCTAGTTTGATGTAGTCCTGCTTGGATATTTTTGCTTTTGTAGCTTGTGCTTTTAGTGTCATATCCAAGAAATCATTGCCTAGACAAATGTCATGGAGATTTTCCACTGTGTTTTCTTTTTGGAGTTTTATGGTTTTATGCCTTATGTTTAAGTCTTTGACCCATTTTAGTTGATTTTTATGTGTGGTGTAAGATACACTATCTGCATATGGATATCCAGTTTTCCCAGCACCATTTATTGATGAGATCATGTCATGTGCCAGCAGACAATTTTACTTTTTCCTTTGGGTTTGGATGCTTTTTATTTTTCTTGCCTAGTTGTTTTGGCCAGGACTTCCATTATTATGTTGGATAAAAGTGGTAAGTTTGGCACCCTTGTCTAGTTCCTGAACTTAAAGGAAATCTTTCAGTTTTTTGCTGCTGAGTATGATACCTGTGGGCTTGTCATATACGACTATTATAATGTTGAGGTATATTCCAGAAGGAAATATATGTATTTCCTCCCTCTCTCTTTCTTACTCTCCACCCCCCATGTTGAGCCTTACAATCAGATTTTAAAAATATATTAAAAACATGGTCAAGCATTAAAATATAGTAGGCTAAAATTCTAAATTTATGAGGGGCAAGTAGAATCGAAGTATAAGTTCAGGGCAAAAAATAGTGTCAAATTTCTGTTAAAGAGGAGTTGTACAGGTGTTTTTTTTTTTTTTAAATGGATGATGGTGGAATCATTTTGCTATGATAAATTCCCTTGGATCCACTTAAGAATGATATCACTGTTTCAAGTTAAATGTCAATGTTTCCAACACACCAGAAATTGTACCCTTTGCAACTCTTTAAATTTATATTTAAAATTTCTAGATGTCAATTTAAAAAATGTGTGAAGAGGGTACATAATTTTTCAAAATTATTTTAGGAAGTTCATGAGAAAAAGGTTGAAGGCCGCTTTTCTAGGACATGTAGTGTTCTGGAGCCAGACCAAGTCCTGTGGTCAAAAGACTTTACTGTTGCTGTGTTTCAGATGCAGACTGCTTAGCCCAGACGGAAGAAATGCCTTTATTCTTAGCTGCTCCTGTCCTAGAGTACAGACCAGCAGCCAAAGAGATATCTTTGGGGCTCACCGCCACTAGTGCACATCTTCACCCAGACCAGGTCAGCACCTGGTGGGGGGCAACGAAGGACCTATGTTCTCTTGAGACACGTGCACAGTAATCACTACTTGGAGCATTGCTGTGAAGAGAGAGTGGGAGTAGTACATGTAAAGGATTTTCCAGGATCCTCAGAACAGTCAAGGAATGAGAAGAATGATATAATATCAATAAGTAGGAAAGACATTTTATGAAACCTGTATAGCATTTGGTGTGAGTTGGTAAAATAAGTTCATATTTTCAGGATATAAGCAGAATTTATAATATTTAAAAATAGAAAGAAATACATGAGAAATGAAATAGGTTGGAAAGGAAGTAAGATATTTTAAAATTCAGATTTCAAGATTTTAAAATGTTAATTTCAGGGTGATGATAGTGGATATGTAACATGGCTCGAAGCCAAAGAATGAGACAAATCAGAGGGTAGGTCTCAGCTTCACCCCAGGTTAGCCATGTTGTCATGTGTGTGCTTCCTCATTGGTAAAATGGGGACAGTAGTGCCTATATCAAGGATTATATTGTGAATTAATTGACGTAGTGTATGCAGGAACACTCGACCATGTTCTTCTGCTTTTACCTCTCCCCGTATACTCACCAGTTTTTGTTTTAGCCTTTGCTTTGTGTGCTGGTGCTTGTTTTCAATTTTTTTAATCTTGTGTTCATTTTCTACTTTCTTTAAACCTTTTCTCGTAGCACCCTGCTTTAAAGTTGAGAATTTTCAGGAGGGGGCTTATAGTTGAAGAAAGATTCAGTGCTGCTGACAACATGAAAGAACATTTTATGAAGCGAAATTTGCTTTTGTCTCCTGAGTCCCATCTGAGATTTTTGGCTTTGGGTGTTTTCATTGTCATGCAATATTTATTTGGTAAGAAGCCCATGACCATTTTTTTTAAGATTTGAGAGTGAGTTAGTTTCAATCAAAAGGAGGTCGTTTTCGACATGAATAATGCTCCAGTGTCAGTTTGAAGGGACAACATTCTTCGGTTGTCATCTATTTACTATCCACATTGGTTTTGTTTCTCAGTTGATGTCACTGAAGATGTATATCTGCTCTGGTAAAATGCAGCTGTCAGAGGATCACTAGCTCTGAGCAGCAGAGTATTCTGCCATTGTTGACGGTAACTGCAGCCGCGTGTTCCTTGTTGGCACCGTGTTAATACATTATGTGCAGGGCACTCAACCGTGACCTGTACTAGAGCTGTGGAATAGAAATGCAGCTGGGGACTCCCATTACAACTGACGTGTGTGCATCAGTAAAAGAAAGGATGATCCTAAATTCAGTGCAACTTATATAACTGGGATTGTTTCAGATATAGGGACATCTAGAACAGTTGGTAAAAATATCCTGCAACCCTTTGCAGGCCCTCCCTGGAATGAAGGGAATACAGAAGGTTGTTTCTGCAAGTCAGAGGATGCAAATGGCCTTGGTGACTGGGAGATGCGCGCAGAGTCAGGGTCAGAAATGTGGTATGGTCATGCCTCTGTAAGTGAGAGCAGGGTGCTTCCCCTTGCCTTTCTCTGCCCAAGAAATGTGAATAATGTTCTAAGACCAGTTCAGCTTGATGCAGGTTTTGCACCCAGGTTGATCTCAGCACACTCTCCTTTTATTAGCACTTTTTACTTAAACATACTATAATATAATACATAAACATAGTATAAATATATAAACATAATACCACGTATAATAATGTATTTTATTTTTTACATTCCTCCTAATGGCTGGTTATATATTACTTCATAGGAAAACCATTTTGGGGTAATATCCATATTATGTATGTTTATGTATGTGTACATTATTGTATAGAGATTTTTTTAAGTTAGGTAACTGTATGAAATATAATTGCAGTCGTTGTAATGAGATCAAGACTGACATTCTTTGCAAGTAAAAATTATTTTTTATTGTAAGAATACACACACAAAAAAACATGAGATCTCTCCCCTTAATAAATTTTTGAGGGCCCAGTACAGTTCTGTTGACTATAGGCAAAATGTTATACAGCTGATCTGTAGAATTTATACTGAACTGAAAATGTATACCTGTTGAACAGCAACTCTTTTTTCCCTTCCCTCCAGTCCCTGGCAACTACCATTCTACTCCCCGTTTCTATGTATTTGACCATGTTAGATACCGCATATAAGTGGAATCATGCACTATTTGTCCTTCTGTGACTTAGCTAATTTTACTTATAATGCCTTCAGGGTTCATCCATATTGCCACATATGGCAGGATTTCATTCTTTTTTAAGGTGGAATAATATTCCATTGTACATATGTAAAACATCTTTATCCATTCATCCATTGACATACATTTGGGTTGTTCCATATCTTAACTATTGTGAATAGTGCTGCAGTGAACATGGGAGTGTATCTCTTTGAAATCCTGATTTCGGTTCTTTCACACACACACACACACACAGAAGTGGGATTGTGTTGGGTCATATAGTAATTCTGTTTTTAATTTTTTGAGGAACCTCCATACTGTTTTCCCTAGCAACTGCACCATTTTTTATTCCCACCAGCAGTGTTCCAAGGGCTCCAATTTCTCCACATCCTCGCCAGCACTTGTTATCTTTTGTTTTTTTAGATAATAGCCATCCTAACGGGTGTGAGGTGATGTCTCATTGTGGTTTTGATTTGTATTTCCCTGATGATTACTGATGTTGAGGAAATTTTTATATACCCATTGGCCATATGTATACATTCCTTCGAGAAGTGGCTGTTCATGTCCTTTGCCCATTTTATAATCAAGTTACTTCATTTCTTTCCTACTGAGTTGTATGAGTTCCTTATATGTTTGGGGTATTAAAGCATTATTGGATATACTGTCTGCAAATATTTTCTCCCATTCCATAGGTTGCCTTTTCACTCTGTTGATTGTTTCCTTTGCTTTGTAGGAGCTTTTTCAGTTTGATGTAGTCCTAGTTGGCTCTTTTTGCTTTGTTGCTTATACTTTTAGTCTCATATCCAATAAATCATTACCTAGACTAATGTCATGAAACTTCTTCCTATGTTTTCTTCTAGGAGCTGTTTAAATTCAGACCTTACATTTAAGTCCTTAACCCATTTTCACTTGATTTTTGTGTGTAGTGTAGGGTAAGGGTCCAGTTTTATTCTTTTGCATGTGAATATCCAGTTTCCCCAGCACTATTTGTTGAAGAGACGACCTTTTCTGCATTTCATATTCTTGACACCCTTGTGGAAGATCAGTTGATCGTACAATATATGTATGGGTTTATTTTTGTTCTTGCCATTCTGTTCCAATGGTCTGTATTTCTGTTTTTATGCCAGTACCATACTGTTTTAATTACTGTAGCTTTGTTATGTGTTTTGAAATCAAGCCGTGATGTGTCCAGCTTTTTTCTTCTTTCTGAAGTTTGCTTTGGCTATTCAAGGTCTTTTGTGGTTCCATTTGAATTTTAGGATTTTTTTCTATTTCTGTTCAGAAAAATGCCACTGGAATTTTGGTAGGGATTGCATTACATTTGTAGATTGCTTTGGGTAGTATGAACATTTTAACAATATTGATTCCTCCAACCCGTGAACATGGGATATCTTCCCATTTATTTGTGTTGTCTTTAAATTCTTTCATCAGTTTTATATCATTATCATTCTGTAAGTCTTTCACATCCTTGCTTAAGTTTATTGCTAAATATTTTGTTCTTCTTGACACTATTGTGAATGGAATTGTTTTCTTAATTTCTTCTGTGGATAGTTGTTAGTGTACAGAAATGCAATTGGTTTTTGTGTATGTTGATTATGTATTCTGCAGATTTATTGAATTTGTTATTTATAACAGTTTTTTGTGTACTCTTTAGTGTTTTCTACATATAAGATAATGTCACCTGGATCATTTTACTTCTTCCTTTCCAATTTGTATGCTTTAAAAAATTTTTTTTTCCTAATTGCTCTGGCTAGAATTTTCATTACTATGTTGTATAAAAGTGGTAAGAGTGGACAGTGTTGCCTTGTTTCTGATCTTAAAGGAAAAGTTTTCTATTTTTCACCATTGAGTGTGGTATTAGCTGTCTGCTTGTCATATATGGTCTTTATTATATTGAGTAAATTCCTTTTGTACTTAGTCAATCTTTTATCATAAAAGGATGTTGAATTTTGTCAAACCTTTTTTCTTCCTCTGTTGCAATGATCATGTGATTTTTATCCTTCATTCTATTAATATGCTGTGTCTCATTGATTTGTATATGTCAAACCATTATTGCATCCTAGGAATAAATCACACTTGGTCATGGTGCATGATCCTTCTAACATCCTGTTGAATTTGTTTTGCTGGTATGTTGTGAGGACTTTTGCATCTGTGTACCTCAGGGATATTTACCTGTAGTTTCTTTTCTTGTAGTGTCTTTGTCTGGCTTTGGTATCTGGATAATGCTGGGCTCTTAAAATGAGCTTCAGAGTGTTCTCTTTAATTTCTTGGAAGACTTTGAGAAGTGATTAGCATTAGTTCTTCTTTAAAATTGTGGTGTAATTCACTAGTGAATCCATCTGATTCTGGGCTTTTCTTTGTTGGGAGATTTTTGGTTACTAATTCAATCTCCTTGCCAGTTATAAGTCTGATCAGATTTTCTTTTTCTTTATGTATTGGTCTTGGTAGGTTGTATGTTTCTAGGAATTTATCCGTTTCTTCTGGTTATCCAACTTGTTGCTGTATAATTGTTCATGGTAGTCTCATATGATTCTTTTTATTCCTGTGGCGTCAGTTGTAATGTCCCCTCTTTCATTTCTAATGTTGAGTCTCTCTTTATCCTACATAGTCTAACTAAAGATTCGTCAACTTAAGAAATCTCTGCTTAAACCACCTATGCAACATTTTTGTCCCCTGCTAAGGCACTTTTATTCATGACAGTGACTCTCCTTATTAAATTTTACTTGTGAGATATTTTGTCACTAATTTATTTAGTAAGATTAATTACAAGCTGATTATTTTTAAATTAATGTATTTTTAAAAATCATAATTTCTAAGCCCTTCTGTTTAGAAGGAAGTGGACACTTAAATAAATCTAAAGTATTGACAATTATCAGGTAACTTTTGCTGAATGAGACCGATTGTTCACGGTATTTTTTCTTCTTTCTGAAATTTGAAGAGAACTCTTTATGCACGGGAACCCTATGATCTAGAAGATGTGAGCGTGTTTTTCCTTAAGTTTTCTTTTGTTTTAAAGAAAGAATAAGTCTTACGTAAATTTCAGGGCGTTTTTGTTTGTTTGTTTTGCACTTTCCATCTTCCCAATTAAAACTGTCAGCTCTGGAAATATGGCATCAAAGATATTGACATCACATCATTTAAAGAGAGTTTTGAAAGATGGGAAAAGAAGCCTATTCTAGAACTTCTCTTGTTCTCAGGAAAGACTTCATTGACTTAAGATGACCAGAGAAACCACAGTGACAGTAAGTTTGGCAAAAGAAATGTAAGTGAAGAATCAGTCAATTTTTAGACAAGTAACACTTTTGTTATCCTGGCACAAATTTCCTTATTACATAAAATGCAAGATGAATTTGGTTGGCAAAGATTTTATATCTTTGGCTTATAAAATAGCAAAATTTTACCTGAAGCAACTTTGTGAAATTCTCACTGTGTTCTAATGTTTAATTTTCCTCTTCTTGCCATAATATAGCTTTGCTGGCAGATGGCAACATTTGGATCATACTGAAATTGGCAAATTCTCATAAGAATCTTTAAAAATTTTAATATTTGCATGTGGAAAAAAAAATCACAATTTTTACATAGCTCTGCCAGAGTGGCAAGGACAAATTCTTAGGCATTTTTCTTCTTTTTGGTACCCTGTATTACAGTTAAATAGGATTGATGTCTAGGAAAAAAAAGTTAAACTCTTTACTATGAATATAATCTTAGAGTTGTAAAAACTTAACCTTTTATCTTCCATATTTAAAAACTGTGTTCCTAAAGTAACAACTTGTGTTTTTATTAAAATAATACCAGTAGCTGAAAGTCAACATTTCTATCAGGGTCAAACACCTTTTCCTGTAGGTTCCCTCTAAAAATTCAAAATGTTCTCATCCAATTACTTATTTTACAAAGCGACAGTGTTTCAGGTTACCTCCTTCTCACGTTATTTCTCCGCAAATACTCCATTCTAGGTGAAAGCTCCAGAATGAACTTCTAGGGGAGAGACTCGTTAGTTCTTTAGTAAATAAGACCCTTGGCAAGTTAGGACCAAAACAGACATGTTTTTCTAAGTTTGGCTTCAAGCAAATTCAGGTCATAGCAGGAACTTGGTGGACCTCAGTATTTATTTGAGTCCCTTGCTTAAGTGCACCTCCTACTTACAGTGGGACTAGAATGGTAATGACTTAGAGTAAGGGTCTCGATTTCTGCTGCAAACCCATTAAAATTGCAGAAGTAACTATTTCTGGAAGGCTCAGAGCAGGTTTATGAACTTCATATGATTAGTCACTTTTGTGATGAGACCTACTGACGGCTGGACCTGTTTCCCTCATCATCAGACAGATTAGGGATTACATTAAATTTTCATGATTAATATTTTCTTGGGCATATCTGTGAATGTTTCATGGCTTAGTCTTTCAGAGAAGGTCCCCAACCTAGCCAGTGACCTTTGCTGTTTTCCCTCAGTTGGTGGCATCTTTAGAAAGAGAAAACTTGTTTACACCAAGCTGAGCCTGGCTTTGTTGCTTTGTCTCCACAGGGCTGCTCTTTCTGTTCACAAAGAGGCTAATTCCTTTATTTAGCTACTGCATGTGTTGTTTTGCTTTGTTTTCTTTCCATCATATAGCTTGTGATGGCCTGGACAAAAAGTGTATGTCCATTTTATAATGATTCTTTTCTTAAAAGCAATCCAAAGATGTAATACTCCAACAGCACATTCTTATAAAATGATCAAAATTGTTCACCGTTTTATAGCACCACTTATGTAAAGTAAGATATATTACAAGGAGGATAATTAATTTGATCTAGGAATATTTATCCATATGGCATGGATGAGCAAGAATTTCACAGTAGAATATAATCACTCTCTTTTATTAGATAGGCAACAGATACAGTTTATTCTCTCTTACTTTAATAGGTGAGTAATTCATATTGTGTGTAGTATTGTTCATTCTGAAAGAAACTTTTATAATGGGCCAACCCCTTTGGTAGAATACAAAGAAAAAAACTTCCAAGTTGAGAAAGCTGTTACTAAAAGTAATTCTGCAACCTAGAGTCTTCTTTTTACTTATGCAGATTAATACTGGACAGCATATCCTTCTCTTGTCTGGATATCTTCAGTTGGGTAATTTGCACACTCTGAAATTCAACATGTTCAGAATAGAAACAATACTTTTTCACCTTTAACAGACTCCTCCTTTCTGTTTACCATCTCAGTTTGTGGTACCTTTATATTATAGCGGTGGCCAAAGCAGAAATGTGGGCATTAATCATTTCTTTCTCTTTCTCATCCCCACATCTAAATCCTATTGATTCTGCTTCTGTAATGTCCAACAAATCTCACTCTCTTCCCACATCTTCATTGCCAACACCTCTGTTTGGGCCGTTGCTAACGTTATTTCAGAAGCCTCTATTTGGTCTCCCTCCCTCTGATCTTTACTTCAGTCCGGTTTCTAAAACGCAAATCTGATTATGTCCTTTCCCTCAACAGTTTTTAGTAACTTTCCTTTGCCCTCAGGATGAAGTCTGGCCTGAAAGACTCTACATTTACCTGACTGCCACTTAACCTCTCCACTCTTACCTCTTGCCAGCCACAGTGTTTCCAAGCAGGAGCACTGTTGCATTTTTACGGGAGCAGTTTTCATCGGTGGAGCTATCCCTTCTGTCACAGGTTAGTTAGCTTCCATAGCTAATGCGCATATGCATTTTAAGATGCCCCTAACAGGGGGAGGTACCATCCCTGGGGAGAGCCACTGTCTGTCCTCACCCATGGCCTGCCTACCTTTCATTCTGCACCTAGCTGCCTATCTTTTACTTTTCTTCCTTGAAGGCTCAGTTTAGGGTGCTCTGCTCTGTGAAGCTGTCCTGAACCCCTGTCCCCCATTTCCCTAAGGCATCTTCCTTAACACCTATGTATAGTCTGGAACTCTGTGTTGTAATTGCCTCTGTATGCTGCTCCCCCAAAACTGTGAACCCCCTAAAGGCAGAGGCCAGGTCTTGTTCAGCCTTGTGTTCCCAGTATC
Organism: Physeter macrocephalus; assembly: GCF_002837175.3. NCBI lineage: Eukaryota > Metazoa > Chordata > Mammalia > Artiodactyla > Physeteridae > Physeter > Physeter macrocephalus. The sequence goes on from NC_041218.1 coordinate 28,568,696, forward strand.
CGGCTCAGTGACGGACCTCTATCTGATGAAGCATTTGAGCTCAGATAACTGACGACAAAATTCTCTTGACTCTATTAAGCATCAGCGAGAGTAATGCATCCACAAGAAGGACACTTTTAACAAAAATAAGACACGCAAATAAAACTGACAGCCTTCTAGTATTCATGCATGAGAAAGTTAAACCTGAGTCTGAATGGACTTAAGAGCAACTGGGAGCCAGTTGTCGCCTTAATTTCCACCCACTACACAGTGAAATACAGTCTGCTGTGTGACAGTGTACAAATCACTTTCTGTGGCCCAGAACTTCACAAATTACAACTAACACAACACTGCCGTCCCATCTTGCATGTCCGGAACGTTGGTGCAGTGACAAAAATGTTATATATAAGTAAAATCTCCTCTGTAAATCAAATGGAATTTCTCGGAGAATATGCCCCTTAAAATTTAAGCTGGAATTGTAAAGTTCTTTAAAGCTATTATAATAGTCTAATTTTTTAAAGCATATATGTGTACTTTTCAAAAAGCCATCTTTGTACCAAAGGTAGAATATTTTTATTTAACCAGATACACAGCTGTGCTTGTTTTCACTTAAAAATTTTCCACCCACATTGTTTACTTCTAACTTTTGTATATGTAAGTAAGGATTAACAAAGCAGCAGCTAAAAATATATGCATATAGGTAATTAAGAAAAAGGAAGTTGCAGTTCCAAAATAATTAAATATCTAACCAGGCAACTAAATTCCACCTGGTTTGTAAATACATATGATTTTGGTGATCAGAGGACCCAGGTATTTCATCTTCTAAAATCATTTTATTCCCTTTAAAAGTGTTAAGAATAAGCCAAACCTGGCTTTACACAAGTTCTGTGTGCTTCCACTGAAACCGTGACAGATGTATTTTACTCGGTTAAATTGGAATATGATCCACAGTTTTGTGATTCTTCTTAAGTTATAAACATATCAGACATATGATGTGATGGGTTAAGTTAGGGTTTGTGAGGTATTCAAAAGGAAATTGGAGACAAAGTCTTTTCTGATCTTTAGTATTTGGTTTTATAATATGTACAAATAGACTCTGCCTCAGTATTTCATTTTTATTTCAGGGGAAGACTTTAGTGAATAAATGCTCTATCAGATTCACCTCATAGAGAAAATTATGATTACTACTTAAGCAGTCAGGTAGCATTTAATTCTTGTGACATATTCTATACTAATTCTCTACTTAAGCAGGGCACAGGTGCAGTGATAATAGGATAAGAAACATGCACCCAAAAAGACAAGTGGAAAAATACCACAAAATCATTTCGTTCAAGCACCAAAAAGAGCTTAAATAAATTTAAGCTCTTAAAAACTAAATGAAATGTTTATTGAATAAATTAGTAGAACACACATGTTACTCATTAACAAATTTTGCCTAAAGAAAGTTCCACATCTTCACAGTTGGCTAAGACAGAGATTGGGTAAGAAACGGACAGTAGTCTCAGGTAAACACTTAAAAAACGTACGTGTGTTGTTTATCAGCCGTGACAGTTCTGATACGTAGAAATTCACTTATTTGAGAATCTTTCTGAACCACTATAAATATATTAAAATTCCTGGCAATATTATTTTAGTTAAATGTAATGTTATATTTTAAAAACCAGAAGTTGCTTTCAGATTCAGATGATTGCTCTTATTTAACAGCATCCCCACCTTGAGTTGGCTGCGTTATCCATAGAACTGTGTGTCTCTAAACATGAAATCTTTTGTGTATTTTTTGTATATATTAATGGAAGTCTGATCTAAAGCTCTGGTGCATGCAACTTGTGCAGTTGTCCGATGTGGCAGTAATTAAAGAAACTCAGCTCCTGATCTCAGTTCTCCTTCCATGTAAGTTGGCCCTGCACATCTGAGGGTTCCACATCCGCAGCTTCAACCAACGGCACTAGGTGCACGTTTGGTAGAATCAGCGGATGTGGAACCTGCCAGATACCCAGGGCCGACTGTACCTATGACATTTTATATGAGGGGCTTGAGCATCCGTGGATTTTGGTATCTGAGGGGGATACTGGAACCAATCTCCTGCAGATACCAAGAGACAACTATATAGCTCGGTAAAATATACTATCAACCAAACTTGGTCATTCAACTGTTGTGAATCACTTCATAGTCCTTTGAGGACTGGTTAGAATAAAGTATATGGTGTCATTCATTCATTCAACAAATAGTTATTGAGTTGCTCTGTGCTAAGTGCCACACAGGTACTGGGTTTGAAGTGACGACTGAAATCAGAAATGGCTAGTAAATAAAAATAAAATTAAAAATAAAAATTAAAAAAAAAAAGAAATGGCTATTGCCAACGGTGCTTGAAGTGTAAAGCAGGGAGACACCCTGTTATGTGTACAGGAACACATAATTACAAACTGAGTTAACTGCTTTGAAGAAAAAGGAATCTGATCCTAGGCAAATATGTATGACACAGTAATGTTACTTACTTGGGAGATTGTCCAGTGCTGCGAATGGAGTTGGCTAGGGAAGTCTTTTTGAGAATGTAACCCTTGAGCTCTCAACAGAAGGACAAGTAGTAGTTAATCAGATGATGGCAGAGGATCATAGGACAACTAGGAATCTATACTAATGAAGGAACAGGCAAGTTCAGCGGCCCTATGGTGGGAACCTTCTGGATGGGCATAGACTGGCATTAGAATGGTTGACATGAGGCCTGAGGCATAGCTAAGGGCCGGGTATGCCCAACCTTGAGAGCCATGGTAAGGATATTAGTCTTCATTCTGGTGCCTTTGTTTCCTTATCTTAAATTTTTTCTTTTACCCTTTCCCATCTTCTATGGTAGAAACCTCAGTGTACTTCAGAGTTTTTCCTTCTGTTCATAAACATAGACTTGCTTGCTTAGTACTTCTCAGAGTGGTAGGATTTTTCAAGGGAAAATAAAAAGGAACTGCTTTCATATTCTGGAGTTTGGTGGGAAGGAACCATTTGTAAGGATAGCGCATGTGTGAAACAGCAGTATCTTCTTCTCTCATCATTGCGGGAAGCTAGTTAATCGTTCGCGAGTAGTTACTCCAGCTCTGTAGCTGGATAAAGACCACCACAGATTTTCTAATCAGGCTTCTCAGGTTACCTTAACCCTGTTCTCCTGTACTCTTCTTCCTGGTTTATCGTTTTCTGATTTTCCCATCCGTAGTTGACTCTTTTGGGTTGCACCAAATCTGCATCATCTGCCCATCCCTTCCAGTGCCAGGTGGTGTTCTGTGTGTACCACCACATCCCTACTACTTGATTTGGCCTCTTTCTTGACTCTGTCATTCTGGTCAGCTCATCTCTGTAGCCATTCTTTACATTTTACCATTATCTCCACCATTGGAAGGTTAAGACTCTGTTGGCAACCATAGTAGCTCAAGGACAGAATGAATGACGGAAAAAACAAAAAATGAAAACAAAAAATCCCAAGCCTCCCTCTGCACATGCCAACCAAAACGGGGGAGAGACCTACCAGCTGGTTTTGAATCTTAAGAAATTCTTCTCTAGGCTAGATTTCCCACTGATATGTTGATGACAAAAGCTCCACCTAGACTAATAGGTTCTTTGCCTGACCAAGATAAGCACCAGCTTTGTACTGTTACAAAGTACTATAAGGACTGGAATTTTCATTTTATTTTGTTCCAGAATTTCCTCCAAATGGAACCTGTAAAGATTTAATAAGGATTCTAGGAATTCCAAATATCTATATCTTAGACTTGGATGCAACAGTCCCCAAAGTGCTTCCTACCTCGAAATTGGGTACCACGACTGTGTGAAAATAACTGTGCCTTACTCTCACAGACTAAGGGGCACAGAAAGCCAAAACATGCGTCAGCCGTGTTTTGTGGAGCTAATTCAGCACTGATGGACTTCCCAGAAGTCAAAGAGCTATCAGCAAAAACTGCATCCCCACCTAATCTGGATAAAACCTGTGGTGTTTCAGGACCTGTCTTCTGTCCTACTTGACGTATTTGCTGCTTCTTTCCCCTGAAAACAGAATGTACGATCACTCTCAGGGCTGCTTGCCCTTCAGAGAAACGGGTTTGAGGAAGCAGTCAGGAATTGGTCACTTGGACCTCTATCCTGACATCAGGAGAATAGGGTGCTCAGGTGAATTGAGAATAGTCATTTATTTAGTATGCCCTTCTAATTTTCAAGACATTATGATAGGTGTTTTCTTACTGATTTCATTTATTCTTCTGAATCCTTGTCGGGGAGGACTTACTACTATTCCTATTTTCTAGGTAGGAGAATGTATCCTCAAGAAGTTTGACATACCTGATTTAACTCAGCTTTTCAAGCCCAGTGCTCTTAGACTACAAATTTTGTATTTTTTTTTTAACACATCATCATCATCTCTCTTGAATATGTAATGTATGCTTGTTAGGTACAGAGCACAGTGGTGGTTGCAGTGAGGGGTCTAGCTGTTGTTGCTGAGACAAATCATAAACGTAGAAGGATAACGTAGTAGGTGGGAGACTTTGGTCTTAATGTGGAGGCCACTATGTACCTTTAATCTGTACTATATAGTATTTGTTTGTTTCATGCTTCTCCCTTTCCCACACGCTAAGTCCCTGGGTGCCGTAGTCTGTTTTCTTTCATCTTTGTATTTTAAACATTCATCGCTACAATGGTCACATACTAGGTGCTTATTAAATATCATTCTAGAGGTTGCAGAAATGAGGCAAGAATTAAACTGCCGTTATTAAAATGTTTCCTCAAGTGCCAATTAGGTAAGTTATGAAGAAACATAAATCACTTTCACGCCTTTAAAACAAACCTTAACAGAGTTCCCGTTGTCTCATAAGTATCGAACATTTTTTCAAAAAAATCCATTTAAATGTCCTTAATTTTTAAAAGCATGTCTGCGTTGCATTTACGTTCTAAAGTATCCCAAAATTAAGTAGTCACTGGCCGTCAGAAATCCCCAGCAAATGGGGATTTCTTTTCCTGAGTAACACAGGGTAGGTCTCATAGGATCTAGAAGCACCAAGTGCCAGCAGTGACTGTGTACGATGAAAATTACCAGATCTGGCTCCTTGACCAGAGCCCTCCTGAGTCTTCCTGTGATGTCCTCCGGGCAGTGAACTGGAGTACAAGTACTCTACTAATGCTCTTGGGGCTGGTTTGGGCCCTGCCATGTTTTGCACGCTTTAGATCTGCTTGTTTCACCTTCATACATCATGCTGTTGTTGAGCACTTGCTGCTTTTGGCTGTCTTCTTAACCCCCTCAGGATGGTCCCAGGTGACTCCGACCCTTTCTGGGATCTGAGATGTTGGTATAATTCAGAGACTTCTCCTATTGTTCCCAAACTACGCTGCACTTGGAAAATCTTTTTATTTCACGTAAATAGTGATTTAGGAATGGAAAAAAAAAGTAGTTTTATCTGCAGGGAGACCCCAGGAGGGATTTTTCTAGGAGAAAACAGCCTGTGTAGATGATTAAGTCTGCTGTTTCCCTTTCAATCCCCCTTCCCCCAACTCCATGTTACCGGTTGAAGACACAACCAAGAGTCTTTTACCTTTGGAGCAGCTAGAAACAGCTGAGGAGCCTTTGCTTTCAAATGTACGTCATTAAGAATGGGCTGCATTAACATTATATTACTTTATCAATTCCGAGGCCTTCACATTAAAAAATATATAAAGCAAAATATTTTCACGCCCATATTGTCTAGCCCCAAAGAACGTTAACCCCTGCTTGAAATTCTATCAAATTAAAGAGTAATCATTGGAAGATCTAGTAAGGCAAGCACCAGCTGACCCTTGAACAACATGGGTTTTGAACTGCATGGGTCCACTTATATGTGAATTTTTTTCCCTGGTAAATACTACAGCACTACGCCCTCTGAGTTGGTTGAATCCACAGATGCGTGTATAGCGAGGGCTGACTGTCAATTATACTTGGATTTTCGACTATGCAGAGGGTCAGCACCCTAACCCCTGTGTTGTTCAAGGGTCAACTGTACTAGTAACTGATGGACACTCCAACTTACTAATAACAGTATGCTGTACTGATTAGTGATAATTATAGCCTAGTATTTGGAAACAGTATAGTTTAAATTTCTTTTTATCTTTAAAGGATAATGCATTAATTCTATGACATTTGAAAGTTTTTTTTTTAATTCCAGTTTCTATAACACATCCACCTTTTATTTTCATGTCAAAAAAAACAGGAAAAAATCAGACTGATGTTCTCACATAAGCCTCAAAGTTACGGGTATGAGAACAGTATGAACATACATTGGTAAATTTCTGTAGCGGTTTATGCAGTATGTTCTCATTTTTACACCATTGCATTTTATTATTTAAACCCTATTCTAGGGATTTATATGTGTATAGTGGGCTTTATGCTTTAAAGTTAAATTAATTTATCTTCGATATCAGTTATTTAGCTTGTCTTTCTAAATGTAAGTTCTTAAAAATCTTGATTTCCAGCTTATAAAAAGTTACTTTTTGGTGCTTTCTTGACCAAGTAAAATTGTAATGCAAGACGTGACAAATGGTTCTCTTTAAAATTAGATGCTTCAAGCTAATGTCTCTGAACTACCTTGCTCTGAGGGAGAAAAAGAAAAATGCGTGTGAGAGATTATATCTTCTGTCTTTTCTGAAACCCGATTTTGTGCTAACATGCTTGTTAGACTTGTTCAGAAGAAAATGGTTCAAATATAATGATTTCTGTACTCTGGATATGGAAGTTTAATGGCATTGGATAACTTCATAAATGAAATGCAGACTTTAGAGGAGCATTTTATCTCATTATTCTTGAGGCTTTACCAATCTTGAGAGCAACAAAATGGAGCTGTCTCTTTGAAGGCAAGCGGAAACATCCAGTAGAGGGTAAGAGCCAGAATGAAGGCGAAGCCCATAACGTTTTTCTTTCATTATGAAAGTGATTATTATCCACCCCGAGCCGTCCCCAAATATTGTTCTACCTTAAACTGCAAGATACCATCCCAGGATTTCTTCATTGTCATGTTGAAGAAACAGATAACTTTGTATTGTCTTTTCATCATAATAAAAATGTTTTAGTGTGGTGTTTTTGAAAGCTCCTCCCAAAGCTTAGAGTGATAAAACTTAGTTACTTTAAAGGATATTTTTTATTTCTTCTATTAAGATTTGCATCATGTCAGCATTTAGACTGTAAATTGTCTTTAAAAGAAAGATTAATGATAATGTGCAAAAATGGGTTAAGATCCAGACTACTCTCTCTCCTTTCCAGATTGGTCTTTTATTAATTCTCCTTTCTTTTCTCCCCCCTCTACCCTCTTTCTCCATTGTTCTTCTCTTTTTCACCCCTATTTTCTTTCTCCCCCATCTCTTTCTCTTCCTGTTTCTATTTTTCTCCTTTGTCGTATTCTGCTATTAGTTGATATCTCTCTCTAGTTTCTGATATTGTCTGGATTTTAATGTTGCCGTTTTATGAAACTGATTAAAATCTTAATGTTCAAATCTATCAGTTTTTTCCAGGTAGGTATCAGTTTGCTTAGTAAAGCTAAAGGAATACTACTGTGGATCCTAATAATAATAGTTAGCATTCTGTATGCACTTTCTGTGTGACAGGTGCTGTGCCACTATGAGTATTAATATGAATTGTCTTCATTTATACCTCAACAGTTTTATGCGGGAAGTGTTACTTAGTTATGACAGAGTTGCTTGCCTGGAGTCCCTTTGCACATTGGAATTGGTGTTTGAGCCCACAAACTGTCTCTGGGACCTGCTGCGCTCTTTAGCCCTGTCTCACTACCACTGTTCCTCCACTGAGGCAAGGGCTCAGATACTGGTTCGGATTATTATTTTTTTAGTTAATCTGTTTTTTACCCCACACATCTTTATATGAAACTCTTTAGAACAGTGTTGTGACACTTGTCATTAATTTCATTAAGGTTGTTGTATTTCACAGATAGCTATGCAGAATAATTCCTTTGGTTTTGTTGAAAGGATAGACTAGTATACTATGATGTCTTAAATGGAAATGTGATTGGTTGAATAAGTGTTATCCTCATAGCCTAGGAAGTTATATCATAATTTTATTCATTACCACAGTATTGCCTTAGGCGTATTATTAACCTCTGCATTTCAACTTAGATATCTCAAATTGAAATTTCAAATACTTTTAAAGTATGTCAACTGTTATGACAATAAGTAAGGCAACTTTTATAAACATTATTGATCACCTAACTTAAACTAATTCCATTAAATATAAAGAAAATTGTTTTAAAATATACTCAGTATATATATATATATATATTTATTTTTATTTTTTTAATTTATTTATTTGTTTTTTTGCGGTACGCGGGCCTCTCACTGTTGTGGCACCTCCCGTTGCGGAGCACAGGCTCCGGACGCGCAGGCTCAGCGGCCATGGCTCACGGGCCTAGCCGCTGCGCGGCGTGTGGGATCTTCCCGGACCAGGGCACGAACCCGTATCCCCGGCATTGGCAGGTGGACTCTCAACCACTGCTCCACCAGGGAAGCCCCTCAGTGTATTTTTAAGGGAAGAAATTTAAATCTGCTCTACAGATTAACTATTAAAATTGAAGGGGAGGGGTGTTAGTTTGTAATAAAAGTTAGAAATTCTATCCAGTAATCTTGGATTTTGTATTACAATGCATTATTTTCAAATCTGAAGTTTTAATTACAATAGCTATTTGTGACAAATTTTATGTAATACATAGATAAATTTCTTATGAATCAATCTTTTTAATTACTTAGGAAACCTTTAATATTTAGGAACATAAAAGATGTCTTGGAATTCTGTCCTTGATCTTTTGTTTTTAATATTGTTGTAAAAACAATTGAATATATAGAAAGACTTTTTTGTAGTATTTCTTGTAATAGTTAAAATTGGAAGCAACCTTAGGATCCATTCACAGAAGAGTGGTTGAATAAATGATGACATAGCCATACAAGGGGAATGCTTTACAAGTCTTAAAAATTGTGTAAATCCATGTACTGATGCATAAAGAATACGTAGTGTTATATGAAAGTACAAGTTATGGAACAATTTAAACTGTTAGAAATAAGTATGCACTAGGTACACAAGCATATGGATACATATATGGACCTAGACTTGTAAGATACAGGTCCCCATTATCATGGAGTTTTAACGGGCACCTTTCACAAGCTCATTCATTGTCATAGCTTCTACCATCTCTATGTTAATAATTCTCAAATCCGTATCTTCATTTGCAGCTTTTTAGCAAAAGTCCAGGCCTGAGTTTCCAGCAGTCTATTGCAATCAGTTAAATTTTTCAAATAAGTCCCTCATAGTTTTGACCATGGTAAATGACATCACCAGTTATCAAAATTCCCATGAAAATGTAGTTATCTTCACCATTCTTCCATTAATCTTTGGCTTAAGTCCATCAGTTTTGGATAAAACTCTGAAACACTTGGGCCCTGGGAAATGACTTAGAAATGTTGAACTTTTTAAATTTGAAGATCTGTTCTTCCAAAAATGTCTTCTGTTTAAAAAGAGCTTTCCATGAAACTGTCTTATTACTTGCTCATATTAATCAAATGCTATATTTTAAAGCATTTATACAGTGCTTAACAATTTTTAAAATGCTTTCAGCGTTTTCTTATTTAATTTATATTCATGTAATTAATAATCAGGCTATTTGTAATGCTTCTTAAATTAATCCCCATTTTAAATAATTCAATTAAAAATATAGTCCTGTGTATTTGTAATAGTGAGGTCTTGTATCTGCTTGGTGTATTTTATACATCCTATTAATGTACCTATTTTGCGCACACATCTATTTCAGAGTGATTTTAGAATACTCATGGCCATGATGAGTGGGACAATGGCTGATAGAAATATACCAACAGATTCAGGCAAGGGGTATAGGTTTCTTTATGTAAGTAAAGCATGCTAGAGCTCACCTGCATAAAGACAGCTGCACAAGCAGAGACACAGCTGTTTGCCCTCAGTCAACCAGGCAAATTTCCCCGGCATCCAGTCCCCAAGAAGGCACATGTCTGTAGATGATAACTGTTTGAAACTCTTGTGGATGCAAGATACCATCAGGCCTTCCTCATGAACTCACTGCCTCCCATTCTCAAGCATCTTATTCCTTCTTGGTCCTTGGAGCTTGTGAAGAATGCCCAGCTACCTTGTTACGAAATATGAGTAATTGAAAATAACTCAAAACAGTCCTGACTGTTCATCATGAATTGGGTGAATCCAAATCTAGTTTCTTGGGCAAATTCCCTATAGGACAGCAGAAAGAGACCTCAGACCTATTTGAAATCAATTGCAGAAAACTTGGAAATGTTTTCTACTTTCCAAGAGAGTATCTAAGTCAGTGCTACCAAATATCTGATGTTTGGATGTTTATCAACCGAAACTTTTATTTAGGCAAAGATTGTTGGATGAATGTTGTATCATTTTAATCTTAAAATGCCTAAATTATGAAAATGATAACTTATCTATAGTTGGATTGTTTGGTTAAGTAATTGCAGCATGGAAGATCTTAAGAATTATATATGGGCTTCCCTGGTGGCGCAGTGGTTGAGAGTCCGCCTGCCGATGCAGGAGACACGGGTTCGTGCCCCGGTCCGGGAAGATCCCACATGCCGCGGAGCGGCTGGGCCCGTGAGCCATGGCCGCTGAGCCTGCGCGTCCGGAGCCTGTGCTCCGCAACGGGAGAGGCCACAACAGTGAGAGGCCCGCGTACCGCAAAAAAAAAAAAAAAAAAAAAGAATTATATGTGATTCTTTAAAGACTGATCTCTACCTCTGTGGTTGTATCCTTATTTAATGTTTTTATTATAAAATTAGTGATGTATTTGAATTATGTCATTGATTTTTGATCATTTTACTAACTCAACTTTTGTAATAGAATTAAAGGTAATTTGGTGAAGACTTTAGTTTAAAAAGCAGTCGCTAGATTGGAAATAAGGCAAAACTATCATTTGATAAAAAGGGTTTGTAAATTTCCTATATAACAGCAGTAGTCAGACAGTGTAAAGGAAATAGATTCCTTAGAATCGCAAAATAAGAAATACAATTGACCCTTGAACAACATGGGTTTGAACTGCATAGGTCCACTTACATGTGGCTATTTTTCAACAGTAAATCCTACATTACTGCACAGTAAGTGGTTGGTTGAATCTGCAGATGGAGAGGAGTTGCAGATACAGAGGTCAACTATAACTTATATGGGGATTAACCCCCATATTGTTCAAGGGTCACGTGTACTATGAAATGAGTTCAACAAGGAATGCGTGAGACCTACATAGAAGAAGAAAAAAAAGTCTTCAAGAAACATCAGAACAGATTTTAGTTAATGGAGACCTCCCTTTTTCTTGAATAGAAATATAATTTAAAAATGTCTATTTTTTTTTTTTTGTCCTAACACGTATCTTATGAAGCTGTAATAATTGAAACAGAATAGCACAGCTCAGGAGATAGATATTTAGGACAGAAAATTCAAAACCAAACTCAAGTTTATGTAATAGTAAATATATTTGACTTCTAAACCAAATGAGATTGGGATAAAAGGAAAAGTGAAACTGAAATTTAATATCACTACTAAATTTCAGACAACTTGAAGATTTAAACAGTGGAAATGTGCGAAAGAAATATAGGTTAATATTCATATAATCTTTGGTTAAGAAGAAACTTTTAAAGTCTGATGTCAACATCAGAGACTATAAATCAAATTGATAGAATTAGCTACCTAATACTTTTAAACTATACATTTTTAAAATTTATTTTTAAAAAATTTTTATTGGAGTATAGTTGATTTACAATGTTGTGTTAGTTTCAGGTGTACAGCAAAGTGAATAAGTTATACATATATATGTATAGCCACTCTTTTTTAGATTCTTTTCCCATATAGGCCATTACAGAGTGTTGAGTAGCGTTCCCTGTGCTATACAGTAGGTCCTTATTATGTGTTTTACATATAGTAGTGTATATATGTGAATCCCAATGTCAAAAAGTCATATATGAGTTAAATAGAAAATAACCAAGTGTGACAATATTTGCCATATGTATGGAAACAGTTAATGTCTATCTTACAAAGAGTTTTTAAAAATCACCAATTGATAGAAAGCCTACTAGGAGAGAAATGGACAATGGTAATAAAAAAGCAAGTCAGAAATGCAGGTGACTAATAAAGAGAAAGTGCTAGACCTCAAAAGTAATTTAAAAGTACAGTTTAGAGCCCTGTTCAGTTCTGTATGATTTGGTTTATTGTTTATATTTGAGTTTATATGTCTGTCTCCCCTACTACTCTGAGTTCACTTAGTACAGGATCTGTTGTCTTGATTTTTTTTTTTAATGCCCACTACCTTTCCCAATACCATCACATAGTTGGTTAGATAAAACAATGAAGAGATAGATGATGGATGAAATAATTTTTTGAGTTACACATATCTTTCATTCGTTACTGCTGGTTATAATGAGGAATATAGATTAAGACTGCTTTTAAGTTCTTAGCTTCTGTAATCATGGTGCATTATGTGGTCACAATGAATAAGAATTTTGAGTTAAGGGATTGGAATGGTTTTTGACATAACTGTTTTACTGCTCATGGTTTTCACAACATACTTTAAAACAAATATGCTATTAACTTCTGAGAATTCTTTCCGATCACAATGTAAATCTAGTTCTCTAACTTCTCTGAGGCCATGGGAGGTATCTAGCTGTTAAGAATGCAGGACAAGGGTGGAGAGAGATATGTTACAGAATATAATAATAAAAATGTTTATTGTCTATAATCTTCTGTTAGAATATGTTTCAAGAGGCTAGACTTTGGTTGCTGACGCTAGAATATGTCTGGCACACACAAGGTACTCATCAGTTTTTTTTGAATGAATAAAAGGCCCTGATTCAGTTTTGTGTCCCCTCTTTTTTTTTTCTTTTTTTAATACACCATGCATGGTTGTACATCATCTTCATAACTGTCATAGGTAGCAGCAAAATATTCCATTGCATGCCATATAGTTTACATAATTCTTCTCCTAATATTAGATATTTAAGTTGCTTGCTTTTGCTATTATACCTAATGCTATAGGGAATATGTTCCTGCTTATACGTTTTTATTACGCATGATTATTTTGTTAGGATAAATTCCTAGAAATAGCCTTACTGGATGAATAAATTGAACATATATTTTAGCTCCTGATACAAATTTCCAGCATACTTTATTTATTAGCAAATACATAATTAATGTCAGTTATTCCAGTTGTATATGAACTACCCTGTTTTCATAACCACGAAGTCCTGCAGGTGCTTTGTAGATATTTTATTGATTGGAAGTCTTAATCCTCATAAATAATACATTCATAGATGTAGAAAAAGGCAATGCATTTTGAGTCAAAGCAAATTGACAGCAAGGGTAGTGTATTCTTTCATCACATAATACAGAGAAAATAGTAAGATGATAACTGGTATTAATTCCTGAAACTGTTTAAACATGCCAATTAAGTAGAAAACAAGGAAATATCATGGTGAATATTGAAGATAGGCCTATTATCTTTTTCCTTTCTTCCCTGACATTTTTGGTGGAGGGGAAGGGAGACTTTGGTTTTTAATTCATTCGTTACAGAATTCATAAGCATTTTTTAACTGTACATATCTTTTAAACTTATTTTTCAGAGGAGAAATTATCAAGGTGATGCCAGTTTGCTTGTATCCTAGAATGTTGGAATATATAAGGACTGTTAAGTGTCACCATATTTATATTCATGCACCCATTAAAATTGCACATTTTTGTCAAATGTCCGTAAAAGCTTAGACCTCTAGCTGTTGGTTAGGATCTGCCAGTATCCCTGTGCCTCAGCTTCTCCCTGCCTGAAAGCATGTTGTTTAAGCTTTCCTCATTTCATAGGAGTTGGCCATTAGCAATCCATACTCTACAGAGTTCCTGGACCTTGTTTGTAGGGAAATGTACTCTTGTGGATTGCCTATCAGGCCTATGATATTCATCTATTTCCTGCCTTCATTGGCATACTGGTTTTGAGAATGGATATCCTGGATTCCCTTCCAAGTTATAGATTACTAATGATTTCTGATAAATTTTAACTCTTTGTTTTCTAACACATTACTGTCTCTACTTGGAATATATTGATTAGATTCCTTGTCTGACTTCTCTAAGCTTCTCTGTACCTTATCACCATTCCTAGCATAGTGTTAGTTCTCTAATTTTACAAAAGTCTGACGGTTGAAAAGTAATCATGACCTTGGGATTGTGAAAAAATAATAAACTGTTCATACTTAAAGGGCATGGTTACTATTGAACACTTTACCTCACCAAAAAGGACACCAAAAGTTGACAAAAATACAAAGGGAAATTGACAAAAATTTCAATTTTGGTGGGAGACCTCGATACTTATACCTTGTTATATAAGGGATACCAAAAATCATCAAGGATAAAATAGATTTAAGTAGCACAGTAGAGGAGGGACCTTCAAGATGGAGGAGGAGTAAGAGGTGGAGATCACATCCCCACAAATACATCAAAAATACATTTATATGTGGAACAACTCCCACAGAACACCTACCGAACGCTGGCAGAAGACCTCAGACTTCCCAAAAAGGCAAGAAACTCCCCACGTACCTGGGTAGGACAAGAAAAAAAGAAAAAACAGAGACAAAAGAATAGGGACGGGACCTGCACCAGTGGGAGGAGCTGTGAAGGAGGAAAAGTTTCCACACACTAGGAAGCCCCTTCACGGGCGGAGACTGCGGGTGGCGGCGGGCGGGAGCTTCGGAGCCATGGAAGAGAGCGCAGCAACAGGGGTGCAGAGGGCAAAGCGGAGAGATTCCCGCACAGAGGATCGGTGCCGACCAACACTCACCAGCCCGAGAGGCTTGTCTGCTCACCCGCCGGGACAGGCGGGGGCTGGGAGCTGAGGCTCAGGCTGCCGTCGGAAGCTGGGAGAGGACTGGGGTTGGCTGCATGAACACAGCCTGAAGGGGTTAGTGCACCACACCTAGCTGGGAGGGAGTCTGGGAAAAAGTCTGGAGCTGCCTAAGAAGCAAGGGACCATTGTTTCAGGGTGCATGAGGAGAGGGGATTCCTTCCCTGTCTGCCCACAGAAGGCAGAACACCGCCTAAATGAGTTCCAGAGATGGGCGCGAGCCGCGGCTATCAGCTTGGACCCCAGAGACGGGCATGGAACGCTGACGCTGCTGATGAAGCCACCAAGAAGCCTGTGTGCAAGCACAGTTCATTATCCACACCACCCCCGGAAGCCTGTGCAGCCCACCACTGCCAGGGTCCCATGATCCAGGGACAATTTCTCTGGGAGAACACCCGGTGTGCCTCAGGCTGTTGGAACATCATGCCAGCCTCTGCCGCTGCAGGCTCTCCCCGCATTCCAATTATAACTACCGCTCCCTCCCCTGGCCTGAGTGAGCCAGAGTCCCCTAATCAGCCGCTGCTTTAACCCCGTCCTGTCTGGGCGGGAACAGAAGCCTGAGGGCAACCGACACGCAGAGGTGGGACCAAAACCAAAGCTGAACCTCAGGAGCTGTGCGAAATGGAAGAGAAAGGGAAATCTCTCCCAGCAGCCTCAGGAGCAGCGGATTAAATCTCCACAGTCAACTTGATATACCCTGCATCTGTGGGATACCTGAGTAGACAATGAATCATCTCAAATTGAGGAGGTGGACTTTGGGAGCAACTGTAGATCTGGGGATTGCTGTCTGCGACTGACTTGTTTCTGATTTTTATGTTCATCTTAGTATAGTTTTTAGCGCTTGTTATCATTGTTGGATTTGTTTGTTGGTTTGCTTGCTTCTCTTTTTTCTTTTATTATTTTTTATTTTTTAATACTTTTATTCTATTTTATTCTTTTATTATTTTTTTCTTTCATTTTTCTCCCTTTTGTTCTGAGCCGTGTGGCTAACAGGGTCTTGGTGCTCCGGCCTTGTGTCAGGCCTGAGCCTCTGAGGTGGAAGAGCTGAGTTGAGGACACTGGCCCACCAGAGACCTCCTGGCCCCACATAGTATCAGTCAGCGAGAGCTCTCCCAGAGATCTCCATCTCAGTGCTAAAACGCAGCTCGATCCAATGGCCAGCAAGCTCCAGTGCTGGATGCCCCATGCCAAACAACTAGCAGGACAGGAACACCACCCCACCCATTAGCAGAGAGGCTGCCTAAAATCATACTAAGATCACAGACACCCCAAAACATACCACTAGACGCTGCCCTGCCCACCAGAACACAGGCACCAGTCCCCTCCACCAGGAAGCCTACACAAGCCACTGAACCATACAAGAAATGTTTAACAGGGACCTAGAAGAACTAAAGAGTAAACAAACAGGGATGAACAACACAATAAATGAAATTAAAAATTCTCTAGAAGGAATCAGTAGCAGAATAACTGAGGCAGAAGAAAGGATAAGTGACCTGGAAGATAAAATAGTGGAAATAACTACTGCAGAACAGGATAAACAAAAAAGAATGAAGAGAATTGAGGACAGTCTCAGAGACCTCTGAGACAACATTAAAATGCATCAACATTTGAATTATAGGGGTCCCAGAAGAATAAGAGAGAAAGAAAGGGGCTGAGAAAATATTTGAAGAGATTATAGTTAAAAACTTCCCTAATATGGGAAATAGTCAATCAAGTCCAGGATGTGCAGAGAGTCCCATACAGGAAAAATACAAGGGGAAACATGCCAAGACACATATTAATCAAACTTTCAAAAATTAAACACAAAATATATTAAAAGCAGCAAGGGAAAAGCAACAAATAACATACAGGGGAATCCCCATAAGGTTAACAACTGATCTTTCAGCAGAAACTCTGCAAGTCAGAAGGGAGTGGCAAGACATATTTAAAGTGATGAAAGGGAAAAACCTGCAGCCAAGATGATCCAGCAAGGATCTCATTCAGATTTGACAGAGAAATTAAAACCTTTACAGACAAGCAAAAGTTAAGAGAATTCACCACCACCAAAGCAGCTTTACAACAAATGCTAAAGGAATTTCTGTAGGCAGCAAACAGAACAGAAGGAAAAGACCTCCAAAAACAAACCCAAAACAATTCAGAAAATGGTAATAGGAACATACATATCAAGAATTACCTTAAATGTAAATGGATTAAATGCTCCAACCAAAAGACCTAGACTGGCTGAATGGATATAAAGACAAGACCTGTATATATGCTGTCTACAAGAGACCCATTTCAGACCTAGGGACACATACAGACTGAAAATGAGGGGATGGAAAAGATATTCCATGCAAATGGAAATCAGAAGAAAGCTGGAGTAGTAATTCTCACATCAGACAAAATAGACTTTAAAATAAAGACTATTGGAAAAGACACAGAAGGACACTACGTAATGATCAAGGGATCAAGCCAAGAAGAAGTTAATAACAACTGTAAATATTTATGCACCCAACATAGGAACACCTCAATACATAAAGCAAATGCTCACAGCCATAGAATGGGAAATCGACAAAGATGTAGCAATTGTAAATAATTATGCACCCAACTTAGGAGCACTTCAATACATAAGGCAAATGCTAACAGCCCTAAAAGGGGAATCGACAGTAACACAATCATGGTAGGGGACTTTAACACCACACTTTGACATGGACAGATCGTCCAAAATGAGAATAAGGAAATACAAGCTTTAAATGACACATTAGACAAGACGGACTTAATTGATATTTGTAGGACATTCCATCCAAAAACAACAGAATACACTTTCGTCTCAAGTGCTCATGGAACATTCTCCAGGATAGATCATATCTTGGGTCACAAATCAAGCCTTGGTAAATTTGGGGAGAAAATATTTGCAAATGAAGCAACTGACAAAGGATTAATCTCCAAAATTTATAAGCAACTCATGCAGCTCAATAACAAAAAAACCCCAATCCAAAAAAGGGCAGAAGAACTAAATAGACATTTCTCCGAAGAAGATACACAGATTGCCAACAAACACATGAAAGAATGCTCAACATCATTAATCATTAGAGAAATGCAAATCAAAACTACAATGAGATATCATCTCACACCGGTCAGAATGGCCATCATCAAAAAATCTAGAAACAATAAATGCTGGACAGGGTGTGGAGAAAAGGAAAAAACTACAAATAGACCTACCATACGACCCATCAATCCCACTACTGGGCATATACCCTGAGAAAACCCTAATTCAAAAAGAGTCATGTACCAAAATGTTCATTGCAGCTCTGTTTACTATAGCCAGGACATGGAAGCAACCTAAGTGTCCATCAACAGATGAATGGATAAAGAAGATGTGGCACATATATAGAATGGAATACTGCTCTGCCATATAAAGAAACGAAATTGAGTTATTTGTAATGAGGTGGATGGACCTGGAGTCTGTCATACGGAGTGAAGTAAGTCAGAAACAGAAAAACAAATACCGTATGCAATCACATGTATATGGAATCTAAAAAAAAAAAGGCTCTGATGAACTTAGGGGCAGGACAGGAATAAAGATGCAGATGTAGAGAATGGACTTGAGGACACAGGGAGGTGGAAGGGTAAGTTGGGATGAAGTGAGAGAGTAGCATTGACATGTATACACTACCAAATGTAATATAGCTAGTGGGAAGCAGCTGCATTGCATCGGGAGATCAGCTTGGTGCTTTGTGACCACCTAGAGGGGTGGGACGGGGGGGTGGGAGGGAGACGCAAGAGGGAGGTGATATGGGGATGTATGTATACATATACCTGATTCACTCTGTTATACAGCGGAAACTAACACAACATTGTAAAGCAATTATACTCCAATAAAGATGTTAAAAAATAAAAAAATAGCACAGTAACAACCTTGAGCTTATAGCCATATATACAGCACTGTGCCCACAATGGAGACTACTTTTCAAGTACTCATGGAAAAGTTAGATGCACACATATACATTCATACATACATATTTTAGAATATAAAGCTAGTTTTAATTATTTCAAAAGATTTCTGTCTCGCAAGTTTTATTCTCTAATATGATGCACTAAACATAGAGCTTAACAAAAGAACTTCATTTAAAAATTTTAAAAACACACCTATAAACAGCTGAATAATAAAAATATTGTTAATTTATAGGATGCTGTACTTAAAGTGGTTAAGGGAAATTTATAGCTTTATATGCTTAACTAGAACAAAAGAAAGGCTTAAAATTAATGCCATGCATTCAAGTTAAAATTTTTAAAGAACAGCAGAATTAACACAAGATAAATTAGAATGGAATAACAGAGCAGGATTTAATGAAATAGAAAACCAACATGCAATAGAGAGGATTATCAAAGTCAAACAATGATAAGTTGAAAAGAATAATAAAAGAGACAAACCTCTTTCAAGGTTAAAAAATGAAAGAAAAATGTTAGGAATGAAAAGGAGACATAACTACAGATGCTGTACATTCAAAAGATAAGGGAAGTTTTACAACTCTGTACAAGTACTTTTGAAAAACTTAGATGAAATCAATATATTCCAGAAAAATAGTAGTTATCAAAATTGGCTCGAAGAGAAGACCCTGAGTAATTTTGTAACTATGACCAGTGAAGAAATAGAATCCTTAGTAAATATCTTTCCCCAAAGAAATACTGGGCCCAAACAGCTTAATAGGTGAGTTCCAAGAATAGATAATTCCCATTTTTTTTACAAAATCCTAGCTACTTTGGTGGTAGTGTGGAGTAGGGGCGAGAGGAAGATGTGATCACTGCAGACCTGAACAGAGCTCTTCTAATGTCCTCGTACATTTTCCATCTTAACCTGAGCTGTGGAAATGTCGATTGTCTTTTTATTATTATTTACATTGTATCTCACTTCTAGACAACTTATATAGGATGTTCACAATAAAATGGTTTTAATGAGTAAATGAGAGACGTACCACAGTGAATAAAGATTGAAGAACAGTTGTTGAAGATGCTTGTTTGTCAAGGATCTGAGTTAGTAGGCAGTTTTCCGGAAGTTCATGCGATCATGGGTGAGCACAGCTCTTTACATATGCGATGTTATTTGTCTTATTGTATCCAACAAAGTGGAATTGGTAACACATTTCCCTTCCTTCAGGTAAAATTACAGGAGGATGAGGGTAAAAGACAAAACTCACCAAGTCCCTCAGTGATGGTTAATAGAGTCGGTCAATATTTTTCTCTTTGGAGAACTGCATATTGGAGTAGATTAGGAATTTCAAATAATCATATAAAACTGTAATAATAGTTTCAAAGGATTTTTGACATTAGAGGAGACAAAATATCATTGATTTGATACACAAAAGAATTTTTATGAAGAGAATTTAGTTTAAAAGATCAGCAAATTCTGTGGAAAACTATTAGGCTGTGTCTACATGACTACTAAAAATCATTAATTTCAGTTATAAGAAAATGTCTCCAAAAGTTAGTTTTCCAAATTTAACCACATGTTACTCAGTAAAGAGAAGGGTATGTCATGGGCGTCAACTCCGGAGTTGTTATCCAGATCGCCTGACTGTATTCAAGGCTTAAGATTCCACACTCTAAATTAAGAATTGTTCTCTCCTTCCTTATTTTGGTTCTGAATCTATTTTTATTTTTATTCCTATTTTAGCTCTACTTTATCTCAGACCATCTTAATTCTATGAAATGGCAAGAAGATTCTTTGCTAATCAGTTTCTAGAAATCTAAAATAGAAATTAAGTTGCTTCCCATCCTGAATGAATCTCTCCCTTCCCTCTGAAGTATGACTTTAATTTCAAAAGAACAAACTGCATCTTGATGCAGGTTTCTTCAGTCATTGAAATGGCCTCTGCGTTTACTGTACATGTATCAAAATGTTAAAAATTAAAACTGCTGTGTTAGAAGACATCATGATTATTTATTTTTTGGTATACTTACCTCAGTTTTCTGTATTTCAGCTTTCTGAATAAGGTTTATAAAATAAAGTTTAGACAGTGCCATGAATGTGGTAAACTGTTTTTTTAAAATAAGAAATTGGTATTTTTATTTGGTTATTTATGTTTAACAGGAATCATCATTAAATCTCTCTTTTTCTTCCTGTTATGTCTGTTTTTCTCAGTGGTATTTTCTTTATGCTGTGCTGAATATCAAGTCTGATCTCAGAATTATGAGAAACATTGATAAGATTTTTTAGTATCAGGTGTGTGCCATCTAAGTTTGTAAATAGACTAGAATGAGTTGGTATGTGGTAAAGATGAGATGCTATTCATTAAAAGATAAGCCAGGGAAACATGTTATTTTGTTATGATTTGAAAAGCCAGTTATCGACAGACTTACTTCATTCTTAGGAGAGTGTACTGAGAAATTAATGGCAAAACACTCCTATTTTTATGGTGCTTATTTCTTTCCTTTTGACAGGAGCTTTAAAAAATCATATAAAGTAAGGCATGATGATCATGGAGATGATCATGGAGATCATGGAGATGATCACCTCCACTTTAAAAAATATAAATAAAATATCTAGTGAAGACTTTGTAAGAAGAGATGGTGTGAAATCTTCAGCATGCAAAAATAATTTCTGAGAAACTACCCCTTACACACTCAAACCGTTAACAGTTTTCCCCAGCCATCCATAAAAATAGTGTTGTAGGGCTTCCCTGGTGGCGCAGTGGTTGAGAGTCCGCCTGCCGATGCAGGGGACGCGGGTTCGTGCCCCGGTCCGGGAGGATCCCACATGCCGCGGAGCAGCTGGGCCCGTGAGCCATGGCCGCTGAGCCCGCGCGTCCGGAGCCTGTGCTCCGCAACGGGAGAGGCCACAACAGTGAGAGGCCCGCGTACCGCAAAAAAAAAAAAAAAAAAAAAAAAAAATTGTGTTGTAATTTGTGTTTGAATTAATAAAATAGGTTCCAATAGCTATATCTATAATGCTTTACCTTTCTTTTTAAATTGAAGTATAGTTGATTTACAGTGTGTTAGTTTCAGGTGTGTATAGAGCACAGTGATTCAGTTATATTTATATATATATATATATATTCTTTAATGCTTTACCTTAACCTAAATTCTTACGGCACACTGTGTTTTGTACTCTAATGTGCTAATTTTTAGAACAGCTGAATAATTATTACAAGCTGTAAAGCTTATTATTATTTTCTTTCTTGACTGTGCCATCTGTCAGAAACAAAAACAAAGATAAAAATCTCAGTGAGCCATGAAAGATTCTCCATTGCTTAATGTGCCTTCTAAGGAAACACATCTACATGGAAAACAAAATTAATGCTGCATTTCAAAGAGAATCTTTGTTACTTCATTGCAGGTGGGGAACCCAAGGAGATTTTACCACTACTCATCCACGGCCTGTGGTCAAAGTAAAACTCTTCACGGAAAGCACTGGGGTCCTGGCCCTTGAAGATAAAGAACTAGGAAGGGTGAGTTATGGTCAGCTCCGTGTTTCCCAGGGAGCACAATTTTAACTCCTCTTGATTTAGAGTTAAGGTCGACCAGTATGCAGTGTGTAAACCTTCTGTTCGTATGTTAATAATTCATTTGTAATTTCCCATGAGCCCAGCTTACAGCTCTGATTTACTAAACATAATTGCTGTAATGGAGAAAGTATTGTGATAGGCCTTGGGTGTTTAAGGGGGAACACATAAGGTCATAGTCACTGACTGAGTCATTCTTGTCACACGTACTCCACTGACCAGTGACTGAATGGTATAGGCCAACTTGTCCTTCTTGGTGAAAGGTAACTCTAATTCAGACATTTCTGTCCATGGGTTACAAGCATCCTCTTTATATTTGAAGTCATCTGCTCTTTATGTTCGTTGTGATTAGAGTGATTACAGAATATCTCAAGTGTATTTATCTCTTGTACCTCTCTCATTTTCCCCGTGAGAAGGTCTTCACCACACACCTTGTAGCATAGAATTGTTTTTTTCCTATAGTCACCTCCTCATACCTATAATATATTTATCCTCTAATCCAGTATCTCTCACCTATACTCAGCTTCTTCTGACATTACAGTAGATTTGTGATCCTAACACCTCTCTGTGTGAAAGATTATCTGCAGTTTTGTTTACGAGGTAGATGTGTTCCAGTGAGTAGACTATAAAGTTATCTTCTGTAATGTGGATCTATTTTACCCAGACCTGAGCACTGCTTTCATATATATTTTCCAGAAAATAAAGCCTTAAGAAATCTTACTTGAAAATTTCTGGTAATGGTGGATAGCTGGTGTGATGCTAGGTGTCGAAGGATGCTAGGATTCGTGTGTACGTTGGATTTTTTTTCCCCCCTGAAGTTGGGATTTCTATTCATTTCAAATCTTCCTCCTTTTCTGTATCCTTTACACCTTTGAAGTTTTTTCATTTCTAGGGATTTCGTGAATCGATACCCACACTCCAGAAATTGTGAGTCTGCATTCATAGGCTAGATTTCCTCCTCTGTTTCCCTGTTATGTGTATTTCTTAATGCCTGAGAGAGCTAAACCATGATGTTCGTTCATTCATGTGCTTATATATTTGTGCATTTATTCATTCAACAAAGGTATACAGGTGGCATAATCTAAGAGAAGAACCCTGGAGACTGCATGTGGTCTGATGGATTTGTGAATCAGGGTTTCTCATTTAAATTATTATTACATTCATTTTACCTTATTTCCTTATTGTAACTATTTTTCACTGTGTAATAGCAGCCATTTTAAGTCTAATGCTATAACGTAATTTAAGGTATTTTTAATTTATTTTTTAGTTCTCTAGATAGATAGATATAGATATCTATATATATAAAAGCAGTTTTTAAATTATGTACATGAGTGGTATATTTTCCAATCAGTTGTATATCTGAGAAAGACCTCATGCTCCCTTGTTCCTGTGATACATGAAAGACAATTTTTCTATCTGTATAAGAGTTTCTCAACCTCAGCACTATTGATGTTCTGAGTAGGATAATTCTTCGTTGTTAGGAGCACTCCTGTGCCTTTTATGATATTTGGTAGCTTTCCTGACCACTCAGTATATGCCAGTAGTCTCGTCCCCTCTTAAGTAAAGATGATAAGAAATGTCTCCAGACATTGCCAAGTGTCCCCTGGGAGCACCCCTGCTTGAGATCCATTGATCTATGCTAATGACCTCAGTAGGTTCCAGATTATAAATGTTTTTTTGGGTTAATAACTTCAATTTTTAAATTAGTTTTCTTCCTTGGAGCTTCAGATTTGTATATCCAGCTTGCCTACTTGGTGTTTCTAATTGTGTATTAACAGATATCTCACACTAAATATTTTTGAAATAAGAGCTTTTGATTAGCAACCCCATCAAGTCTTCCATAGGGGCCATTGTCAAGCAAGTGACCTCAGCATGCCCTTTTTTTCTTCTTCTTTGACTCTAATACCCAATCTATTTGCAAGTTCTGTCAGCTTTTTCCTAAATTTATACTGAGTATGTTCACACTTTAACATTTCCTCGACCGTAATTCAAGACATCATTATTTCTCACTAGTAATAGTCAGCTTACTTCTTTCTCATTTGTCATCTTGTCCCTTCTGATCCAGCTTTCACACCTCAGCCACTATGATCTATTTAAAATTCAAGACAGAATCACATCATTCTGTCCTTAAAATCTTCCATTGTCTTCTCAGTTATTTGGAACAAAGAATCAGACTCCTCATCATAGTGTCGTATGCCCAAGAAGGGTTGTCAAAGTGGGACCCTGGACAAGCATCATCAGCAACACCTGGAAAATTGTTAGAAATGCAAGCTCTCAGGCCCAACTCTCCATCTTTTGGAACAGAAACTTGGGGCTGGGGTGCTGCAATCTGTTCTAACAAGGCCACCTCATAGTTTGGACACACACCAACATTGAAGAACTCTGCTCTGCATGAACTGATCTCTCTCCAAATTCATCTCCTATTACACCCTCCTTGCTTACTGTCATTCTTCCTTCATGTTTGGCTTTCTTTCTGTTCCTCAAACATATTAGACTCATTCTTGGTTTACACTTTGGGTCTTTAGATGTGTTATAATCTGACCACATGTGTGCAATTAGAAGAAAATTAGAAGAGAATGGTGGTCATCGCTGGAGGGTAGAGCTACTGGTAACGTTTTCTATATATTTACCTACTTTTATACTTAGAAACAGTAACAACATTTTAATTTGAAGAAAAAGGCCTTACATCATCTGAGCTCTGTAGTCTAAAATGATATGACTCTTGTATCTGGGGATCTTAGTTTAGTGAAGTTTTTTAATTAAAATTTTGTGTGGTATTTGAAAGGTGAGCAACACAGCCTTTAAAATAGGTGTATAGCACAAGAAAATACACTAAATGGATATAACACAAGAAAACTGACAATAACAAAAGCTGACAAGGATTCAAATCAACAAACTTAATCTTTGCTGGCGGAAATGAAAAGTTGTACAGCCACTGTGGAATACAACTTGCCAGTGTCTTATAAAGTTAAACTTAGACTTACCATATAGCCCAGCAGCTGCCCTCCTAGGTATTTACCCAAGGGTTTATACAGTTCATGTCCACACAAAACCTGCATGTGAATGTTTGTAACAGCTTTATTCATAATCGCAAAAAACTGGAAGCAGTAACATGTCCTTCACCAGAGTAATGGATAAATTGTGGTACATCTGTAGAGTGGAATACTGTTCAGCAATAAAAAGAAATGAACTACTAATTCATGCAACAACATAGATGAAACTTAAATGCAAGTGCAAGAAGTCAGACCCAAAAGACTACATAATGTATGATTTGTTCTAAAAAAGGCAACATTATAGAAACAGAAAACAGATGAGTGTTTGCCATGGATTGACCCAGGGGGGAAGTGGTTGACTGAAAAGGGGTGTACAGGGATCTTTCAAGGTGAAGGAATTTTTCTGTTTGATACTGGGTATTGGATGTATGAATGTATGTATTTGCCTGAACACATAGAACTGTACATCACAGGAGGAGATCAATCAAGATGGAGGAGTAAGAGAATGTGGAACTCACATGTGTTTGATAAACACATCAGAAATACACCCACATGTGGAACAGTTCTCACTGAAAACTAACTGGAAACTGGCAGAAGGACTCCTGTACAACCAAGGCTGTAAGAAAGATACACATATAATCAGGTAGGAAGGGAAGAAAAATGATCAGGTTGGGACTTGTGCGCCTGGAAGGGAACTTAGAGGAAAAGGGAGAATACATGGCTGGACACCTGCCCTGGGGAATGAGCAGTGAGAGCCACAGATTAGACACCCCAGTCCCAGGGTCCTAAACAGGGGAGATGAACCCCCTTGGCTGGTTGGAGGCTCTGGGAACAGGAGGGCTCTGGGAACACTGGACTCGGCTTCTGGGCAGCACGAGCACACTGGCTTGCCCCCCAAGGCAGGGTGAAGAGAGGTCTGCTTTAGCAGCTGCCAGGTTTCCCAAGACACTGGATCTTGGGCAGCCCTGACTGGGGAGAAGACTCAACTGTGGGACACGGAGGCTACCAGGTACTGAGGCAGAGCCTGGGTGAGGGGGTGGCAGCCATTGTTGGCACTTACTTAAGCAGCCCATCAAAAGCAGCCCAGATCTTTATGGCAGCCACTCCACCACAGCTCACCACCCCCATACATGCTCAGAGTCCATGTGGGTCCCCCCTGCCCTGCAGTGTTGCTCCACCACAGGGCAAGGGTGGCAGAGGCTGGGGAGAGTGATCAGCTGTGGGACAAAAGGATTTGCACCTGAGGCTGTGTCTGAGCAGAGCAAGGGAAACTCTTGTGGGTGCCTGCACAGGCAGCATGGCAGAGAAAGCTTGGACTTCTGTCTGAGGCAGACAGGAGCAGAGAGCCCCCAAGAGCCCCATTTGCTTCAGCACTACCCCCTCTGGGGCAAGGGTCCCCAGTGCAGGGAGAGGGATAAACACATACTTAAAGGGAATAGAGCCAGCTCAGGCCTGACCCTCAGGGAATCTGCTCCAGCAACTTGGGATCAGACCACTCCCCCCAATAGGGTGTTGCTGGCCACTGAGTAGAGGGGAGGTCCTGCCTCACACCTGGCTCTAGCCCCTCCATCTCCAGCCCCACCCCCTACCAAGGTCATAGCTGCCAGAACACCCTGAGGAAAGATATGACTTGCATTCTACCGAAGGCATTGGACACAGTCCATATGGGGACTCTCCCACATAAGAATACTCCTTCAAGACCACGATAGGTAACTGTTTCACCTAAATTCATAGAGGAAGAGAAAGTTCACCAAAACGAGAAGGTAGAGGGATTGCTGTCAATTGAAAGAGCAAGAGAAAACCTCAACAATTTGCAATTGAAACAAACAATTTGCCAGATAAAGAATTCAAAATATTGGTAATAAAAATGTTAACTAAATTAGGGAAAAGAATAGATATACACAGTGAAAATTTTAACAAGTTAAAAAGTGGAAAGAAAGACCCAATCAGAAATGAATTCAATACCTGAAATTTAAAAAAAAAAAAAACAAAAACACAAGAAGGTATGACTAGCATGCTGAGTGATACAGAAGAATGAGTAAGTGATCTGGAAGATAGAATAATGGAAATCACCCAATCAGAGCAGCAAAAAGAAAAACAAATTTTAAAAAATAAAAATGAGAGATCTCTGGGATAATGTTAAGCCCACCAATACTTGCATTATAGGGGTCCCAGAATGGAGAAGAGAGAAGGGGATTGAAAATGTATTTGAGGAAACTATGGCTGAAAACTTTCCAAACCTGAGCAAGGAAATAAACATCCAGGTATTAGAAACACAGAGGATTCCAAACATGATGACCTCAAACAGACCCACACGAAGATATATCATAATTAGAATGGCAAAAGATAAAGAATTATAAATGCAGCAAGAGAAAAAGAGTCAAATACAAGGGAATCCCCATAAGGCTATCAGCTGACTTCTCTGCAGAAACTTTGCAGGGAGTGACATGATATATTCAATATGCTGAAAGGGAAAAACTTGTAGCCTAGGATACTCTACCCAGCAAGATTATCATTTAGAATAGAAAAGGAACTTCTCAGGCAAGCAGAAACTAAGAGTTCATCAGTACTAAACCTATCCTAAAAAATGTTAAAGTGTCTTTAAGTGGAAAGATAGGAATCTATAGGAGAAGGAAAATCTCACTAGGAAAGGCAAATATATAGTAAGGACTGAGGATCAACCACTTACATAAGCCAGTACAAGACAAAAATTGTAAAAGCAACTATAACTACAATAAACTGTAAAGGGATACGTGTGAAAATGTAAAATATGACATTAAAAATGGTGCGGAGGAGGGGAGTAAAAAATGTGGCTCTTTTAGAGTGTGTTTGAACTTAAAATGACTACTAGTTTAAAACAAGTAGATATATGAACCTCACAGTAACCACAAATTAAAAACCTACCAACTAAGAAAAAGGAACACAACCATACTACTAAGGAAAATCAAACCACAGTGGAAGAAACAAGAAGAAATGAACAAGGAAGAGTTATAAAAACAACAGAAAAACAGGTAATAAAAGGCAATTAGTAGGTACCTGTCAATAGCTATTTTAAATGTCAATGGATTAAGTACTCCAATCAAAAGACATAGGGTGGCTCTTTGGATAATACAAGAGACTCACTTCAGAGCTGAAGACACGCAGACAGAAAGTGAGGGAATGGAAAGAGATATTTCATGCAAATGGAAACAAAATGGGGGTAGCAATAGTCATATCAGACAAAATAGACTTTAAAACAAAGTCTTTAGCAAACCACAAAGAAGGGTATTATATAATGATAAAGTGATCGATACAAGAGGAGAATATTACTTTCATTAACATATATGCACCCAATACAGGAGCACCTAAACATACGAAGCAAATACTAACACATAAAGGGAGACATTGACAGTAATACAATAATGATAGGGGACTTTAACACCCCACTGACATCAATGGACAGATCATCCAGACAGAAAATAAGGCAACAGTGATTTTAAATGACACAATAAACCAGTTGGACATAGTAGATATTTACAAGACATTACATCCAAAAACAGAATACCCATTCTTTTCAAATGCATATGGAACATTCTCCAGGATAGATCATATGCTAGGCCACAAAACAAGTCTAAACAAATTTGAGAGGATGGAAATTATATCAAGCATTTTTTTGGACCACAGTGGTATGAAACTAGAAGTCAATTATAGAAAACAAATGAGAAAAGAACAAAGACGTGCAGACTTAAACAACATGCTGTTAAAAAACAATGGATTGGACTTCCCCGGTGGTGCAGTGGTTAAGAATCCACCTGCCAGTGCAGGGGACATGGGTTCGATCCCTGATCTGGGAAGATCCCACATGCTGTGGAGCAGCTAAGCCCGTGTGCCAAACTACTGAGCCTGCGCTCTAGATCCTGTGTGCCGCAACTACTGAGCCTGCGTGCTGCAACTGTTGAAGCCCACGTGCCTGGAGCCTGTGCTCAGCAACAAGAGAAGCCACTGCAATGAGAAGCCTGCACGCCATAACAAACAGTAGCCCCTGCTCACCTCAACTAGAGAAAGCCTGCACACATCAACAAAGACCCAGTGCAGCCAAAAAAATAAAAAGGTCAATGAAGAACTCAAAGAGGAAATCATATGTGGAATCTAAAAAATAAAACAAACGGTTATAGCAAAACAGAAACAAACCCATAGGAAATAAACCAGTGGTTACCAGCAAGGAGAGGGAAGAGGGGAGGGGCAAGATAGGGGTATGGGATTAAGAGGTACAAATTACTATGTATTGATATAAAATAGGTAAGAAGGATATATTGTATAGCACAGGGAATTTTAGACATTTTCTTGTAATAACTTAATGGAGTGTAACCTGTAAAAAATACTGAACCACTATGCTGTACCCCTGAAACTAATTTAATATTGTAAATCAACCATACTTCAATAAACAAAAAGAACTGTACATCATAAAGCATGTACTTTAATGTATGCAGATTAACACAGATGAACTTAGTTGTATTACAAGGTACAACATAACTGCACTGAAAGGAGTGGTGAGAAATGTCCACCTAAGCAATATAAGAGAAAAACAGTAACCTGCAAACACTACCTTAACCAAGTAATGAAGATTAACACTGCCATTGATGCCACATAGCTATCATGTACTCCTGATACGATGTTATGAGAACGGCACATTTCACCTCTGTGATATTCTTTCTGAAAACCCCAACTTAAACCCAGTTTAATTATGATGAAAATATCAGACAAAACCAGACTGGGGGACACTGTACAGGATAGTTGGCTAGTATTTTTCTAGTCTGTCTAGGTATAAAAACAAGACTGAGAAACTGTCACACACACAGATCGGAAGAGACTAAGGAGCCGGTGACAACTAAATGCGATGTGGTGTCTTGGATCGGGTCTTGGAATAGAAAAGACATTGATGGAAAAACCCATGGAATCCAAATAGAGTGTGGGGTTTAGTTAAGAGTAATGTAACAATGTATGTTTCATGGTTT
The DNA here is from genome assembly GCF_002837175.3 of Physeter macrocephalus. Lineage (NCBI taxonomy): Eukaryota > Metazoa > Chordata > Mammalia > Artiodactyla > Physeteridae > Physeter > Physeter macrocephalus. Next base: position 28,599,052 of record NC_041218.1, read on the forward strand.
TCGCAGAAGTACCATGGTATCATATGTTAATTATGGGGGAAACTCTGAGAGGTATACAGGAACTTTGAATAATATTTTTGCAACTTTTCTGTAAATTTTTAAAATTATTCCAGAATGTAAAGCTTAGTTTTAAAAAGATTTGTAATAAAGAAGGCTTTTCAGCATTTTTTTTCAAAATGCTTCAGCTTATATTTTCTAAGAGACAAACATTTTCTTACATCAATTCCATTATTGCACCTAGGAAATTTAATATTGATGAATATTAGTATGTGATATATAGTCAACATTCAGAGTCCCATAATTATCCTAGCATGTCTATAAAAGCTGGATTTCCCCATTCCCCAATCCAGAATACAATTCAGGATCATATATTGGGTGGGTGGGGCAGGGGGGTTGTCTATGATTATGACGTTTTTAACGAGTTTAATTTTGTGGAATGTTTTCCCTTCTGGATTTGTCTTACTGTTTTTTCATGATTGGATTCAGCTAAACATTTTTGAGAAGAACCCTACATAGGTGATGTTTTGTGATTCCCATAGCATCATATCGGGAGTCATATAGTAGTAGATTTTCTTGGTGTTAGTGAAGTTAATTAAGCTTGATACCATCAGTCTTTGTTTTTTGGAGCTTGAGATGTTGATCGACTCAGCTTGTACTCTCCCTATCCCAGGCCTATAATCAGCACTGGTTCTATTTAGTGATAATGGAATTTAGAAATCAACATTCTGTGTATCATCACTTATGGTTAAGGAATATATACTTTTTGAAAGTCATGAGTTTACAGGTTCCCTGCAGCATCAATATGTTTACTTATTTTCTGTCTTGTAATACATACAAAATTGTTCCAGAAATACTGTACCGGTACCATAACCACCAAAGAACTTACCAAGTAATGGTCAGTATATCTTTGTAGTCCTTTTTGTCCTTAGAATGTATCTCAGTAAGGATGTATGTGTGATTACTTCATTTAAAAGTAACCTAGTACAATAGAAGATAAAGCTTCTTATTTATATTCTAAATGGAAAAAAATCACTGAAGATACTACAGGTTCAGTCATTATGGAGATTTCCTTCAACAGGTCTATCATAATAATTCTCATCCAAGCAGCTCACTGAAGGATTTACTAGATCAGGTTTGCCATACTAAGTAAGGTTAACTCCACTGACTTTTTTTTTTTTTTTTTTGTGGTATGCGGGCCTCTCCCGCCGCGGAGCACAGGCTCCGGATGCGCAGGCCCAGCGGCCATGGCTCACGGGCCCAGCCGCCTCTCCCGCCGCGGAGCACAGGCTCCGGATGCGCAGGCCCAGCGGCCGTGGCTCACAGGCCCAGCCGCTCCGCGGCATGTGGAACCCTCCCGGACCGGGGCACAAACCCGCGTGCCCCGCATCGGCAGGCGGACTCTCAACCACTGCGCCACCAGGGAAGCCCCACTGACTTTTTATTAAGCGTGATCTGGAGGCATTTACTCTCTGGATCTCTGACCCCTTGTCTGAAATACAAACTGTGTTGTCATTTCTTATTCTCCTTTTCCATCATTATATTGATTTACTGGTTGCTATTACTGCTTACTATTCACATATCCCATTTAATCCTCTTTGAAGATGATAGTAACAGTCCATATTTAGTCAAAGAGTTAGAATCAGAGGTTAAGACCACTCAGTTAGCAACTGCGAGAGTCCTGATCTGAACTTCAGTTTTCTGACCCCAAAGTCTGTGCCCTAAAACAATCATTAAATACTACGTTTCATAGGATGAGGTAATGTGACTGTTTTTACAAATCATGGTGTTGGTGTGGACCAATTTAATTTCATGACTTAAAGCAGGAACTGAATATTATTTAAGCTAAAGCCAATTCATGCATAGTCATTTTATATCATTTTATACAGTGATTTGAATCTTATTAGGGTACTGTCTGGCTGCTTTTATTACTTTCATTTGTGATGGTGTGTCTCAACTTGATGTTCACATAAGAACTGCTTCGGGGAGTGTTTGAAAAGACTCAGGGTCTGGGCTCACACTTTTAGTTGGTTTAGGGTGAGCCCAGGAAAGAGAATTTTAAGCACTTCTCAGGAGCTGATAATGTGCATATAGGGTTGAGAGGCACTGGCACAAATAGTATCGCCGATACTAAGGTGCAGCCAGGGTTGAGAACTAGTAACACATTAAAAAAAAAAATCTATTGTAGCACATAGTTTTGTGAAATGATAGCTCAAATTTAAATAGGCATTAGGCAGTTAAAGGTTATGTTCTTTGGCAAATGCTTGGCATGCAGATTTTGTTTGTAGATGGCAGATGCAAATACCTATTTAGGGAAACGGGGGTGGCATATGGAGATTTTTCATCCAAGTTGGTGGCCAGCCCTCCACCGGGTGCTAAGGGAATACCTCGAGACAGAGCAGGGAATTTTTCTTATTATGGGTATGTCCTAGCAGGTAAATAGTAGACCAGTTAAGCACCCAAACTTATACAGTTCATCATAATCAATTGTCCCTGCAAAAATTTAAAAGCAGGGCTTTTGTAACATAGCCATATAAAAATCTAAATGATCCCACAAAGCATCTATTTGTGAGCAATGCAGTTTCCATTGAGTCTTTCAGAATGAATTAATGTACTCCTGGGTACTATTTGACCTGCCAAATGGTGTTCTTGAGTCCAAAATGGATTTTTTTTCCTCTGCGTTAGGTCTTCGTTGCTGCACGCAGGATTTCTCTAGTTGCGGCGAGCGGGGGCTACTCTTCGTTGCGGTGTGCCGGCTTCTCATTGCGGTGGCTTCTCTTGTTGGGGAGCACAGGCTCTAGGAGCGCAGGCTTCAGTAGTTGTGGCTTGCGGGCTCTAGAGCACAGGTTCAGTAGTTGTGGTGCATGGGCTTAGTTGCTTCGCAGAGTGTGGGATCTTCCTGGACCAGGGCTCGAACCCGTGTCCCCTACATTGGCAGGCAGAGTCTTAACCACTGCGCCACCAGGGAAGTCCCCAGAATGGATTTTTGAAGTTTCTACCCAAATAACTTTTTAGTTTTAGAGTGTTGCTGTAAAGACATTCTTTCTGACGGTTGTTAGAAAAAGAACCTATTGTCTATTCATACACTCTAAGTTTGTGGCCTTGGTACCACATCATCAGTATACACAGGAGGGTGCTGGTTCTTCTGCCTCCCTGAGGTTGGAGAAGCATATAAATCAGAATCTATTTTCCTTTATGGTGCAGTGGAGCTAGAACGTCATCTTTTTTTCTCATTTGATTAAATAATATTTCAATATCTGTACTTCTAGTAAACATTTCTTAATATGGAGATGTTCATAGCTAATAATTCAGAGTGACAATCATTATGCATGTTTTACAAATGTAAACATTGGTGTTATATGGAAATTTCAGGTACATTTTAAATATTAAGATAAATTAGCCTTGCTCAATAGATTATTCCATTAAAATGTACTATTCTCTTTCAAGCACCTTGGTTAGGACTTGAAGAGTTTAAAACATGTCTCTAAGTGCCTGGTTTATAGGGAGTCATCACAGAACTTATTTCAGCATACAAAGTAATAGATCAGGAATAGACTACAGTTGTTTTATTGACTAATTAACAATTCTGATTTTTCACAAATAATTACATAGTTAAATGCATAAAAATCACTTTAGGCCTTCCCTTCACTCAGACAAAATGTATATTTGAGGATTAAACTTTCCAGCATTATATAAATTTGATTCATCTACATATGAATCAAAAAAGCATTAGAGAAGCTGCTAGTGAAATCATAATCATAGGCATTTTACTTCAATTTGAAAGCAAAATTTAATGTCCAATTTCATTGAAAGAGCCGGTACTCAATGACTGCTATTTTAGCCAGCAAGTTAATATCATTTGCTGCAAAATGGAATGGAAATTCATTTGCATTTCATATATGTCTAATTCACTTCCTCAAACAGAGTAAACTTTTATTTTTGTAGTTCTAACAAGTGGTATACCTTTTCTGAAACTAAAAATCACAGAAAAGCTCTCCTTCCTCCTTTAGTCCTTGCATGTAGCCATTTGTCACAAGCCTTTGTTGTCATATCTCAGAAGCCATTCCAGTGACAAGAAAGGGACCACAGACAGGTGAAGGGCCAGAGATCATTCATATATGGTGCGAAGTCTTTCTAGCAGCAGTTGATTACGTCTGGGTCATTAATTACATGCTGTGAAGTGTTAGAGGAGAGGACTTACCATCCTGAGTCTGACTTGGAAAGGAGCCTTTGATAATGTGCATCACTTGTTCCTCAGTGAGTCTCCCTCAGACCTTCTCTGAGGAGTTGGCTGGCATCCTCACTGTAGAGGTAGAGGAAAGCATTTTCTTACATTCTCACCACTAAAAGAGCAAGTTATAAATAGGCATCCTCCATGATGGGTCCATGTGGGTGATTATAGTAGCAGAAGTTGACATTTCAGTTTCCTCAGAAAAGTAGAGGGCTGCCTCAGTCCCGGATAGAACAAGTAGTCAACGTACACACTGTACCAATTCCTTATTTGTAATAGGTGTGTAGTGTTACTTCATTATGGTTTTAATTTATACTTCCGTAACAGCTAATACTAATCATGTTATTTTTGCATGCTTACTTTTCATTTGTACCTCTTGTTTGGTGAAGAATCTGTCCAGACATTTTTCCAGTTTTTAATTGGGTTGTTTTCTTATTCTTAAGTTGGGAAAGACCATAATATATTGTTTACACATCTTTTATCAGGTTTATGATTTGTAAATATTTTTCTCCCAGAATTTGGCTTGTCTTTTCATTCTGTTAACAGTGTGTTTCAAAGAGCAGAAGTTTTTAATTTTGATGAAGTCCAATTTTTTTTCTTTTATGGCTTGTACTTTTGGTGCCATATGTAAGAAAACTGCATTGCATATGTAGATCAGTTTGGGAGTTGATCAACAAAGTTGAGTTTTCCGACCCATGAACACAGTATATCCCTCCATTTATTTAGGTCTTTTTTCATTCCCCATAGTGATGTCTTAATAGTTTTCAATGATCAGGCCTTGCATTTCTTTTGCCAGATCTGTCACTGAGTATTTCATATTTTTGTTACTTTAAATAGTATCATTTTGTTCGTTTTAATTTTCTTAATTTAGATATTGTTAGTATATTGAAATGTAATTGACTTTTCTATATTGATCTTACATCCTGCAACCTTGATAAACTCACTTACTAGTTCTACTGGTATCTTGGTAGATTGATTGTTTTTCCATAGACAATATTGTTGTCTACAAATAAAGACAATTTTACTTCTTCTTTCCAATCTAGATGTTTTTATTTATTTATTTTGGTTGTCTTATTGTACTTATTAGAATGTCCAATACAGTGTTGAATAGAAGTGGTGAAAGTGGACATCCTAGTCTTATTCTTGATCTTAAGGGAAAAACATTGTCTTTGAACATTAAGTATAACATTAGTTGTAGGTTTTTGGTAGATCCCCTTCATCAAGTTGATAAAGTTCCTTCTGCTAATTTTTATTTAATCTATTTTGGCTCTAATCTTTATTGTTTCTTCTATTTACTTTGAGTTTAATTCATGATACTTTTTCTATTAAAGCTGAAGCCAATGATTTGAGAAAAATCTGTTTTTTCTAATATAGACATTTAGTGCTCTAAGTGCCACCCTCCCTAAATATTGCCTTAGTGGCGTCCCACAGATTTTTTATATTTTTTTCTCATTTTCATCCTGTTCAAAATACTCTCTAAGTTTTATTTTGATTTCTTTGACCCATGGGTTATTAAAACTGTGTTAGTTTCCACATATGTGAGAGCTTTTTTGGAGTTCTCTATGTTATGAATTTCTAATTGCAGTCTGTTGGGCTTAGAGAATATACTTTCTATGACTTGGATCCTTTTTAAATTTATTGAGGCTTAGTTTATAGCCTGTAAGAGGGTCTATCCTGTGAATGTTCCACATTCACAGTTTAAAAGACTGCATATTCTTTCGTTCAGTAGAGTTTTATACATGTCAAATAGTTCAAGTTACTCTTATTTCCATATCCTTACTGATTTTTTGTATCTACTTTCTAAAAAGCAATTTTTGAGAGACTGGTATTAACCTGAGTATAATTATGGATCTAGTCTATCATTTTTTGCTGCTTGTAATTTGAAGATATGTTATTAGGTGCACAGATATTTAGGATTCCTATTTCCTCTTCATTAATTGACCACTTTGTCACTATGAAATAACTTCCTTATCCCTGGTAATATACTTTGGTTTAAAAATCTTCTTTGTCTTAGCTCTCCCAGCTTTCTTTTAACTAGTGTTAGCATATTATATCTTTTTACATCCTCTAATCTATTTGTTTCTTTACATTTAAAGTATGTTGATTGAAGCAGCATATGATTGGGTCTTTATTTTTTATTCAATCTGACAATCTCTGCTTTTCAATCAGTATTTAAACTGTATTTTAATATGATTACTGATATGATTAAATCTGTCATTTAGCTGTTTTTTCTGTCTTATATGTTCTTTATTTCCTTTTTCCTCCTTTTTTTCCTCTTTTAGACTAATTGAATATTTTTTATGGTTCCATTTTTTCTTCTTTGTTTGCTTATTATTGGTAACTGTTATTTTAAGTGTTGCTTATGTTTAGTCTAACTTCAAATGATATCATAACACTTCATGTGTAGTTTATGAGCCTTACAATATTATATCTCCATTTCCCATTGAAGGTAAGACATAGGACATACTATTTCAGCAATGGCACCTGTCTAACAGTTTCTGATGTGTAATACATGTCCAATTATTGTTGGAAGGATGAATGAACAAACGAACAATCTCCTGAAGTTTCAGTTTCATTTCTCCTTTGCAGAGTTATAGTAGACAGTAGAATGAGTCACTTTTGTTTGAACACCTGAGCTCCCTAACCAAGTGATAAGCTGAAACAGCAATTGTGGAATGATAAATGGTTTGGATCCTACAGCAAGAGTGAGGTTCTAGGATGTTCAGCCCATCTCCTAGTTATAATATATAGAAGAAGCAGGTTGGAACATCCTGACATCCATTACTAACTTCTTCTTTTAGTTACTGCATTAAGAAGTCCCTGTGCATCTGGGAGCTGTACAAAGCCTCTTAGGAATATCCACCTTTATTGTCTCTAGCACTGATACTGAAAAGCTAAGTACCTTTATTCCCTGCTAGTTTTTATTATATGTATTGTTTGAGTCAAAAATAAAGTCAAAGTTGCAACATTCAGATTAGTTGGTTGTTGAGCATCACAAACTGAAAGTTTGAAACCTGCTTCCATAAGACGTTGATTCTGGTCTTGGCTCTGCCGTACTAGCCAAGAGGGCATGAACAGGTCACTGAACCTCTCTCCCTTGACCTTTATTCCCCACTACTTCCATCTTATCATATTTCTCTAAATTCATGCAGTTCTTTGAAGCATGTGAAAATGTAACACCAAGAATTCTTAACCTCCTACTCTCCTACCTTCCTTTTCTATTCTTTAAAGGACTTCTGACTAGTTTGTATACATATAGAATGACAAATTGGGAAGGTTTTCATGAATCTTATCATTTTGGCAAATTGTTAGGTTGTAATTATTAGACCTTGCTTTGATTTCTTATTCAAATGAAGAATAATAATGCACGTTCACTCTTCAGGGTGGCAGTTGGTTTGTAATAAAAATACCAACACTTATCTGTAAATTAGTCAGTTCCCAAACACTTTGCTATAATTGTCTTCAGTTTAAGGATTGCAACTGAAGTAATCCAAGTTTAGGCATTAACGTAACTTCCTCCTTTCCATCCTACCATCCTGTGTATGGATTGACAGAAATAAAATTGATTTGGCTCTAAGAGTTCTTATAGTACTTAATAACTAAAGAGTGAGAACAAAGCTAAATTAGTTATTATAATGTATGTGAAATTATGAAGGGAATGTGTTGGGGAGGGTATGTAAAATTGAAAGTGTCTATTGTTATCTTGAAGTAATTTCCCTTAGGTATTCGTTTTAACTTCAGTGTCAAGTTATTTACACAACAAGAGCAATGCCTATCTATTAAGGGTGATGTGAGAATTAGTTTAAATTTCACAAAGCACTTTGAGGCACTGAGTTGAAAAGTTCTTTATAAATGCCAGGCATTATTATAACCAGACTAGTAAAAAGAAACATGATAAAGCTACTCATGCAGTGTCCTCTAATAGAAACTTTATTGGGAAGGAAATATAAAGGTTACTGCTATTCATAATTTATGGCTGAGGGGAATAGATCAAGAATAATAATGCTTTCCTGTCTAGATAAGTCTTAAAGACACAGATGTAGCTGTGATGGAATATATTGCTCCACTCAAGGAGAAGTATGAAATCGAGAACTTACAAGCAATAAAAGTGATATATGAAGATCAGTAAAGGCCAGTATCTTTAATTGAGCCATGAAAAATATCTTGACAAATTTGACTATGTCTTTCAAAGCCTTTCTTGAAGACTGAAATAGAAGATGTAATCCTTGATCATTTGGGTATATGGAACTTGAAATTTGTTAGAAATATATGCATGATGGTCTTCATTCTAGTAACCAAAAAATAATCTGTCTCATTGTGAATCCTTTTCAGTTTTTTCTTTTGTTTTATGGTAAGGAAAATGAAAACTTTAATTAACACTAAGTGAGAGAGTTTTTTCAAAAGATTTCATACAAGCAGAATACCTCAGGAAAGTGAGAGAAATAATCACACCCCAAAACATCTTAAAGTTATCAGAGATAATGATAGAAATCTGTAAAAATCTTTGAATGACAGCAGAAGAAATTTTTTAAAAGGTAAATTTAGTGTTTTTGTAATCAAATCGCAGCTTTTATTGGCTGTGTATTGGTTTCCTGTTGCAACTTTAATAAATTACTGAAAACTTAGTGGCTCAGAACAACACAAATTTATTATCTTACAGTTGTGCCGGTCAGAAGTCCACAGCGAATCTTGGTGGGCTCAAATTAAGGTGTTGGCAGGGTTGTGTTCCTTTCCAGAAGACCTAAAAGGGAGAATGCAGGTTTTTTTTTTTACCTTTTCCAGCTTCTGGAGGCTGCCTGTGTTTGGCTCATGCATGGTCCTCTTCCATTTCCAAAGCCGGCAATGGCTGGTGAAGTGTTTCTCACATCACTTTGCTTCATCACTCCTCTGCCTTCCTCTTCACCCCCGAGAACGCTTGTGATTGCACTGGGCCCACCTGGATAACCTCCCTTTCTTAAGGCCCACTAATTAGTGACCTTAATTCCATCAGCTACCTCAATTCCCCTTTGCCAGGTAAATAACATAGTCACAGGTTCTGGGGATTCGGACTAGGCATTTTTGGGGAGACTAATTATTCTACCCCTTACAGTCCAGAAATGGAAAGATGAGAGTTTCAGAAATTTTTAGAGACTGGCAAGTAAATGGCATACCAATTTTGGCCTTTGCTACTGTCATTTTCTGTTATCAAGTTTTGGCAGTACTTTAGTTGGCAAGCCTTTTTCTCTTTTCACCTCAATGAAGTTATAAATTTGGGGTTTGCATTTTTATTTCTAATTTCTCTAAGCATCCATCCATCTGTCCAACAAACACTTGGTAAGTGTCTAGTTTAGGATGTGAAGCAACATGTATGGACCTAGACCATATTATCCTTAGTGAAATAAGTCAGACAGAAAAAGACAGATACTATATGATATCACATGTATGTGGAATCTAAAAGAATAATACAAATTAATGTATATGCAAAACAGAAACAGGCTTACAGATGTAGAAAACAAACCAGTGTTTGCCAAAGGGGAGAGGGGAGGAAGGAGGAACAAAATAAGGGTATGGGATTAAGATACAACTATTATATATAAAATAGATAAGCAACAAGGATATACTGTATAGCACAGGGAATTATAGCCATTATCTTATAATAATCTATAATAGAATATAATCTGCAAAAATACTGAATCAGTATGCTGTACATCTGAACCTAACACAATATTGTAAATCAGCTATACTTCACTTTCAAAAACAAAAGAATGGCTTAATTAAAGATACTGGCTTAAATTACACTAGCAGCCACAGGTGAATTACTCTAGGTATCACTATGAGCCCTTGCCCTCAAGGAGCATACTCTGCTAAATGCAGTCCATGAGCCCCTTCATACAGTGGTTCATTATTAAGTAGTGATGCCAGAAAAGATTTAGGAAGAATTTACATACCTTAATGTTTGTTTTTCATGCTCTCTCCAACCCCCATCATGCTAATAACAAAGCTTATAACCTCTATTTTTTTAACAAGCTAATGCCAAGAAAAAATATATAGTTCAGATAATACTTTTTCTTCTTTTACTCATTTTTTTTTAAAGGCTTTTCTTATTAAAAAAAAAAAAAGAAAGAAAGTACTATATAGAAGGAAGGAAATGTGTAATTTCCTGTCAGGCCATCAGCACATTTTTAAGGGGTTGGGAGTTTGATCAGTTCTATATTGTAAATTCCAGGATTCTTTCCAGCTTTGAAAATAAAGAGAACTGGATTTAGCCTACAGACAATAAGGTTCACAGAAGACTTAATGCTAATCTTTCAGTATACAGAAGAACCTTGTGTTCGTGAAAGTGAGCAGGTGTTCTTTGTTTCAATCAAGTAGGACAGGAAGCAATGACATTAAAGGAGAAATAATTTAGACTAAGGAACCTCAGGTGTATTAAAACACTGGAAAATGTTACTAAGAAGGATGTATTGCGCATTTCTCTCAGAAAAGTCGTCCAGTTCATCTTCATACAGTGAAAATACAGGCTCTGATATTGGAGAAAATACATGCTAGTTATTAACATGTGCTAAACAAAAATTTATTGAAGTGAAGTAAATTCAGTTGGTCCTTTCACTGTACATACTTTCTCAAGGTTCTAAGCTCTCAAGAAGGTACTTAAAAGGTTCACAAGGCATAGTTGTCATGAATCTTTGCCAAACTGTAAAATTTGTCAGTTGAAAGAGAAAGAGAAAAATGTCAACTGAACCCCAAAAGTCAAGGTTTTTCATAGAGACAGCTCTACTTATCTGGAGTGATGATCCCTTGGACATTTCCTTAAAATACCCTATGCCTCAAGGATATCTGATTGTCAGCAAAAAAAAAAAAAAAAAAAAAAATTTTAATCACAAATTGAAACATTCCAGCTAAAAGCATTTTCAGTCCCTTCTTACTCTGTTTTAAAGATGTATTTCTAAGGCCATTTCATTTCTTAATTGGATGTTAGACACTTGACTACACACGACTCCTCTCCAGAATGCATACAGCTGGATAGACAGGGATTATCCTTTACACAAGAGTATGACGTTTTGATCATGTCATTCTCTGGTTTAGAAGCATCTTTCGATTACACGTTATGGGATAACATACAAACTCCTTAGCAAAACCTATGCTTTTACAGTCTATCCCCATTCTTCCTTTCTGATCTCACCTATCAGCACAACCTTCCCATTTCCTTACCCTCTTCAGTCTACGTGGCCATATCCTTACCACCCACCCCGCCCCCGCGTTTGTACACAATCCCCCTTCCAGCCAAAACGATCTTGCTTATCTCGCCCCATCTTGTTCATTTAAGATTTAAGTGATGTCTTCCTCCATTCCTCTCATAGACTTTATCCCTCAAGCCATTATAGTCTGGCCTCACCTAAACTTTCTCTTGCTGAGATCTCTAGTGACCTCTCTGTTGTTAAACCAAACAGTAGCCTTTCCTTCCTTACCGTGCTTGACCTCTTGAGTATCATTTGGCACTGACGGCCACTTCCTGTTCCCCAAAACACTCTCTGCCTTGAATGTAGTGCATCCCACCCTTCTGGTTTTTCTTCTGTCTCCTTGGCCTCTGGTCTTGATTACAGAGGTCTCTTCCTTTTCTTAACCCTTAAAAGTTACTGTTCCACAGGGCTCTTCCCTTACCTTTTGATAAGGTGGAGAATTGACATGGCAGAAAATGTCATGAACATTTGTACTGGTTGAAGTTCCTTTGGTGGCAAGCAATGGAAACTGACTGAGGATAGGTCCCTGGGAACAAAGAGCTGACCAGTCACGCTTGGGGAAGGGCTTGAGAAGCAAAGGTAGTGGTAAGAATGTCAGCATCGGGATTGTGTGCCTACTTTCTAAGGGTGGGTCAGTTCCAATGGCCTCATGTCTTTATCAGTCCCTTCCCTGTGTCTTTTATTGTGTCTTGTATATTGTATCTTACAATATCTTATAAACCTTATGTGTTCTTTTAGACTCCAAAATGAAGCAGTGATTCCTCTATGAAGTCTGTCCTGATTCCTTTAAGAATTGTTGATTGCACCTATCTTTGAGCTAGATTCCTACCAAAAATGTAGCTCTATTATTTTACTCAAAGACCACAGTGCAATTGCTGCAGTCATGTGGTCTTTTTTTTCTTCCTCTGGACTAAGAGAGATTTATGGGACAAGGCAGTGAATTCTTTACGTCACCCCAGAGCCTACCTAGCTCCCTCTCAGTTCTTCTAGATTGTTCCTCCCAGTTTTTAGGTTTTTAGTATTTAAACAGTTTAGAAAGCCGTGAATCCATAGGCCACAAAGTTCAAATAATGTAGTATATGTACAGAGGCACATGGCGTTAATTAATGTATCTTAATAGAAGAAAAATAATGTAGAGGTGTCAGTTTGTACAAGTGTATTTTAAGAGAAAGATCCTTCTGAACCCCATATTACTCTAGATATTATGTACATATGTATTTTTACACTTCATTTTAAGTTTTTTCTTCCTCTGTATTAAACTTGACAGAATTTTAAACAAAGCCTGAAAAATACATTTTGTGTTTTCCATTACACTTTAGCAAAGATGGAAAGTAATGTTGACATTTTATTATGAAGAAGATACATTGGCTTTATATTTAAGATAAATCATAAAATGTGTTGTGTTATGCTAAATGACAAGGCATTTAAAGTGTTGGTGACAAAAATAAACTAAAAGACTAGAAGAAGCAGAAATACGTGTAGAAAAGTTAAGAAATGAATAGCAAAGAACAAGCTACTTTGCTAAATTCTGTAAGAAACTGTGTACAGAGCTATGATTTAACTTATGTGTGAACCTAAAATACAAGAAGAATCCTTAGTAAATTATGTCTCTTAAGTATTCTAATTATTGTACCATCAACATCAGACATCCCTTTCTGAACGTGAACTAGGTCATGTTGAAGTAGAACTGTTTATCTGCTTATCGTGAAAGAAAATTCTTCAAGCACTTACTACCTGTGCAAGTCTTATGCAGCAAAACTCTGTGTTAATGTACTAGTTGGTGTACTACTAAATGCTGCAACAGATGACAACATTTCAGTAATTTAAAACGATAGTGCCTGTATAACAGTTTATTATGGGTGTTCCTGATGGATGGGTAGATTTCCTCCGTGTGGTGATTCAGGGCTCTAGTTTCTTCCCTCTTATGGCTCTCTCATTTTCTAGAGAATTGGAGTCCTCTGCATTTGGCTAGCAGATGAGTGAAGAAGGCATACCTTCTTCACTTCTATATCTTAATCATCATTCCCCAAAACGATTTACCACTTTTCTTCGTATTCCATTAGCTACAACTTTCATGTGCCCCTACTTAGATGCCAGGGGAGCTAGAAAATATGGCTGGCTAGCTGTTTCTTGGCACCAGTTCTATACTAGGGAAAGCATGAATCCTGGTGAACAGTTAGATCATCTGCCATAGCTCACCCCTATAGCCAAGGTAACAACAATTCTGTTACCCTTCCAACTACCCATAGAATGCATTTACTTCAAGGGAGACAACCCAAAGCTTCATCCTGTCCTTACTTCCAGTTCAAAGTCCAGCATCTCAGTCAGGTCCAGCTGTGGCTCTTTGCAGCCTGGTGCCCAATGAGCTAGGGTTCGTGTTAACTGCCTGCTGTTCCATCTCCCCTCCCCACCCTGCTCAAGCACAAATCCAACATATAGCGGTGGAGCAGGGGGCAGGAAAGCTACAATTAAGCTTCCCATTCGAAAAAAAGGTGAAGTGGGAAATACAGAGCAATACGTGTCCAGGGAGAAGAGTGAGATGCTGTCAGGGCAGGCACTGTGAAGACACCCTGCCTGACAGTGTTCGGGATCTCTTGATTAGACCCTTATTATGCATCTGAAAAGAATTGTTTTGTCCTTTATTCTCCCTGGCCCTTTGGGCTCTACACATTTGGGTGCTTCTTCCTTGTCTGTTATCATCCATGGCTGAATCATGGAAAGGAGTATGATCACTTTCTGCTTGTACAATTTGGGAACCTGGTAACAATTTAACAGAGTTTCTTCACCAGTACCTTTTTTTTTTTTTTTATTCTCCCCGGTATGCGGGCCTCTCACTGCTGTGGCCTCTCCCGTTGCGGAGCACAGGCTCCGGACGCGCAGGCTCAGCGGCCATGGCTCACGGGCCCAGCCGCTCCGCGGCATGTGGGATCTTCCCGGACCGGGGCACGAACCCGCGTGCCCTGCCTCGGCAGGCGGACGCGCAACCACTGCGCCACCAGGGAAGCCCCCAGTACCATTTTTAGAAGTAGTAGATTTCATATCTCTGGGCCTTCATTTGTTACATATGGCAGTGTTTACACCTTTATTAGAGTCTGTCCAGAAAAACAGAAAATTCCAGGTCATTCAAATGGAGGAAATTTAACACGGGGAGTTAGCTACATGTGTGATAGAACAGAGAAGCCAAATAAACGATGGTGAATAAACCCAGAGACGAACAATATCGGAAAACTGCTGCACACCCTAGGGATAGAAGGGCAAGAGAAAGAAGTGATATTATCAGATATTATCTGAGTTTTTAGCTTTGATAAGAAGAAACCCTCAATTCCTTATGGAGTCATCCATATTCTTTCATCTTTCTGTGTCCCCACATAGTAAGCACTCAAATGTTTAATTGAACAGAGATACGCAGTAAATCCTTCCACTGACTTCAGTTAGAGGTACCCATCAGAAAATTAAAATGTGGCAGAAATGATGGTGTTCAGTACTGAGATGATCCTTAATTGGGGATAAACTGCAATTAGTTATTTTGGGACCTTTTTTAGTAACCCATTATTGGCATTTAGAGAATGAGAAATTGTCAAAAGTTTTAATTGAAATAGTCTCTTCCTGTATATGACATTTAGAGTTTGGAACAATACCAATTTTCATATAAACATAGAAAGAATTAAAAAGGAATAAAGTCTGTAGGTGGTTCGTGCCAAATTGTTTTTAAAAGGATGGGGTGGGGAGAAATAGAAAAAGCTTTTCAGACTTGCTGGGAAATAGCAGTAAGAGCTACAGAGGATGTATAGCTCTGTCTTAGTCTTTAACTCTTCTTGTGGAATCACCTTCTGAGTTGAAAATGATATAACTTTGTCTGCTGGTTTGAGCCAGAAATTACTAATTTATTTTCCTTTACTGTTGTTTAAGAAAGAATCTCTAAAATATTCCATTGGCTATTTCAGCAGTCAAAAAGAACTCTTTCTAGAATCTGATCATAATTTTTGAAAACATCACAAATGCCGTTTAATCTTCTCTTGGCTGAGCCTTTATATGCTGAAGTGTGTAGATATGCTGGACTGAACCTGGCTATGGATAGGTTTGAGAAAAGTCTCAAAATAGTAGATATATTTAACAACTTGGAAGTTGAGACTATGACAATGTTGTTTTTCCTAGAGAGAGAAAGAGCCTTGCCTGAAGATTTCTCCATGCATGTTTTCACTTATACATGGAAATGAAAAATTTTTTTTTGACAGAGCATGTCAAATTCATTTGCCATCATGTGCTTTGAAAACATTTTATCATACCTGAGCATGTTTATAGTTCTTTCGTTTTCTTAGAAACTTCAAGCTTTTTTACCTTTCACGTTGCTTTAAAATAAGAAATGGCTTAAAATATGATGTACTGCATTTCATATCTTCATTTTATCCTTCAGAATATAGTGCTCCCATTTAAAAATATTCATTAAGGCTTGAATATAGGCTGTGTCTAAGTAGTGTCATGACTGACTAAAAGGGGAAAATACTTTTTTTTTTTTTTTTTTTTAATCTACATGGTACGTAACATCTGTTTTTTTTTTTAATCTACATGGTACGTAACATCTGAAGAGTAAGCTTTTCTTTCCTGTGTTGGCTCTGTGGAATGTGGGATTGTGAAATAACGACTTGATAATTTGGCAGTTTTATTAAAAATAATTACTTTGTTTCAGTCATCATAATATCATCTTTATAGTTTTGAAAACATGTAGTCAGGAAAAAATCCTTCTCTGATATTGATCTAGAGCAGAAAATGTGCGACGATCAGTCTTTTCCATCTCTAATTGAGTTGATTTCCTTTAACACTGCTTTGCAATGAAAATATTAAAACATGAGGTATATTTTTGCTGCTTCAAATAATTGGTTTTGCTTTTTGAGCATGCTATTTGTAATTTCAAAGAATATTTCTTTCTGAACTTCTTTGCTCTGAGGAGTTTAGAGTGGTCTTGAAATTATAGGTGTCTATTAAGTATTTTTCAGGTGTCAATTCAACCGTAGCCGCCGTGCTATTAATTGATTGTGAAGTGACACAGGAAGAAAACTCGTTATGTGATAACATGAAAACACACATTTGTCAAAAAAAAAAAAATAATAAATAAACCAGTCTGTATTGAAAACCCATCTGCTGTGGTGGGAGTGAAATGGTTTATCAGACACATTTGGGCATGACACCACGTTTTCAAACAGGAAAATGTATAGAAAAGATTTCAGTTCTACTCCTTAGACGTTCTGTATTATGCACCTAAATGTGTTATTTTTGTCCCTTACAGGTGATATTATACCCAACTTCTAATAGCTCCAAGTCAGCGGAGTTGCACCGAATGATCGTTCCAAAAAATAGCCAGGACTCTGACTTAGAAATCAAATTGGCAGTGCGAATGGATAAACCACCACATATGAAACATAGTGGGTGAGTGTACTTGAAGATGTTTTTCTCCTGAATTATTGGATTTCATTGTATCACTTTTGTCATTTTACTGAGAGCCAATATATCAGACATTCACATGGAGTTTTTCCCCCCGAATTACATTAATAGGTTAACTTAATTTTTTAAATCTGTAGACATCGTTATAGCTGAATACATGGGTATTTAGTTAATATAACTGATTGCATGCTTACACACTATTGGTACTTGATTGTGTTGGTATTGTACATCACTTATATTGATAAAGAACAGTGATGTATGGCGATACCGTGTAAGATATATTTCAAAATACAGTAATAGTTGAAACAAGCCTAGACTTCAGATCCCCAGAAATAGTTAAACCTACATAGACTACATTAAAGTTTAATGGTGGTTCAGATATAACCCAGGAGGCTGTACAGGTTTTGACGGGAGGGGCGTGAGTGTTCATTCCAATATGTGAGTGAGACACTAGATCAGTACTGGAGGAAACTGATGTTGGTGGATAACCGGAAGTGCAGAGACTGGCCCGTGGGGGTTTGCTGTGGGTCGGAGTCAGCTTCCATCTCCGAGATTCTTTTTCCCTTGGAGCTGATGAGGAAACAGGTCTGAACTCTTGAATACAATTCAGTGAGTTTTTTAAAACCCAGGTCTTTCTCAGATTAATACTTTAGGACTTGCTACAGCCAAATTCTAGCATAGGGGTGTTAGCTACTAGGAAAAAATGTGAAGACTTTTCTTACTAAGGAGAGAAGCAGTTGCTAAGGTGTCCCATCCCAAGTTTAGCAGCAAATCTAACAGTCTGTGTGCATTCCTGTACAGAGGGGCGTCTCTGCCGGCTTTGGAGCCAAGTCACTAGCACTGTGGCAGAGTTAACTGGTAAGTCCGCAAGATGAGGATTCTTTAGATGACTGTTAGGGAAAACAAAGTTAGGCTCTGAACAGAAGGCAGCCCAGATGTATCTACTACAGCTGGGATGAGACTCTAAGGACCATATTGCTTCCTTGGTTTGGGTGGGCAGTAGTGTGTGCAGTGTCAGAACTAGTCTCACTTGGGGAAAAAAACCTCAGTGGGTGGGCTCTTAGAAAGGGACCAATAATTTAGGTATCCCACAGTATGGCATCTTTAATGTAGTAATGCAGAGTCTAACTGTGACTCATGATGCAGATGGAGTTCCTGGGATTTAATACTGAAGAGTTCTTTCTTCCCCCCTCCATCTACCTGCTCACTGTTGATTTATGCAGCAGACATGGATTGAGTCCTTCCTCTGTGCCAACCAGAGCAAGCCTCAGTGAGACACCATCCCAGGCCTGAAGGAACTGGCTAGCCGGGGATTCAGGCTTGTCTACAAATAATGATAATACTGAGTGATAAGCGCTACAAGAGAGGAATGGGAACAGGTGGAGATAACACCTGATTCTAGCTGGCGTCAAAGAAAGTCTCACAAGACAACTGACTTTTGAGATGAAGCTTGAGGGATAAATTCAGCAGGTGGGCAGTGGGGAGGAAGGGCAGTCCAGCCACCAGCCACATGGCATAGCATATACATAGGCAGGAGATCCGGAAGGGCTGTTAGCCAACCATGACAATTTTGGTATGGCTGGAGAGTGCTTTAAGACTAGAGAGAGTACTACTGCTCTAAAGTGCTTAGAGACTAGTAGAAACTAGAGGGAGATAAAAAGGAACACATCATGTTCCAAACATTGTAGTTATTTCCCTACTATTTTGAACTCAGTCTCTTGATGAATAGCACAGCAAGAAATGGGAACCTATGCGCTGTAGCACCAAGATGGCCCCTGATTTACACGTGGGCAGCACTGTGATGAATACCCTTACAGCCTTCAGATTGACCCAAGAACCAGGATTGAATACGAAGTTGGGCACATAGCAAGTTCTGAAGCCTTCAGCTCCCGTGGAAAGAAAGCTCTGCTCTAATCCTTGGCATTTTCTTGCTCTAAAATGCTCCAGGGCAAGTGGTACAATCCAGCTGCTTTCTAAGACGTGATTTTTTTTTTTTTTTTTTTGCTTTTCTTAATCACTCCTTTGCAACGAAGGAGAATTGGTTTGTATCACATCTCAGAGACCTTTGACTAAATTAGGACCCCCAGAATGGTTCTGGAGTTGACTTCTGCCCAAGACTATGGGTGAAAGAGATGACTAAGGAGAATATATCATAGTCTCTGAATTTAATCTGTAAAGCTCAAGAGCTGTCGTGACCTGCCTTTACGAAGATACTAGCAGGCATTGCCAGACATTTGGGTAACTGCAGTTTATGGTAGGTAAAAGGAAGCAATTCTAGGATTGAAAATATCTGTGATGTTGTTCTGCTAGTTGGTGTGTTATGGAGTATAATTAAGAATATCATATTTCCTATTAGTTATTCAAAAAAGCTATGTAAGACCGTTATTGAATGTAATAATAATGATTAACCAGAATTTCAACATTGCTATAATAGCAATTTATCACTATGGGCAGGGACCGCAAGCACCTGTCTAGGTTTCTCAGTGCCTGTGTGGTAACAGTTTTAAATATTTTGAATATCACACCTGTGTTTAGATGTATATGGGAAAACATGACTTGACACACACATGACTATCCTAATCTTATACATCTTTTTCTGTGGTGCTTCACAGATGGATTTTACTGAACTTAATGACGTATAAGAGAAGGTCAACTAACCTTTTTCTTCCAAGTGCTCTGTCCTATGCCAAAGCAGTGATACAATAGAATTAGTAGATTAATAGCATTTTGCTTTCAGGCTGGATTATATTTTGTTAATAATTCATCCTATAATGAATGATTAACAGATGAATAATGAATAATTGAAAAAGAGACAGTTAAAAAATTAATTTACCTTTAAAATATGGCAAACTCCTTTTATGGATAGAGTTGTCAAATGGATTAAACAATAAATTGAAGGGTTATGGATTTTTGTCCTCAGAGCACTTTTCAGAGCTAGAAATCCTTTGGGTCTTTAGTCATAAAAAAACCTATTCTCTGTTTTAATAATGTGGGCAACAAGTATATCTCTCCTATGTGAACTATTTTAGCATGTATTCTCCTTTATTCATTTATTATGTGTATATGGCCCCTATATTATCTCTAAGTAAATATTTTTATTAATGTTATCTGTATTTTTATGTGTTCCTGATTACACTGTAAGTTTCTTAGACCCGTTTGAACCCCTAGTACCTCCCACCATGTGTAAACAAGGATAGATATTAATATAAATAAAGATGAAAGTGATAATAGTGTACTCCTTAGAGTTTTAAGGAAAAAGTAATGACAGTAATGTGCATTCCTAAGTTGAAGAACCTTAAAGGTTTAGAGCGATTTGTAGGGGATAGGGTATAATTTAATGTAAAAAAATACCTAAAATAAATGAAGTAAATGGTGTTCGAACCTCAATTGTTGTGTTTTAAAATGCCCTTTTTTTGAACCAGAAGGAAAAATATAACCAATCTAAAGCTCATGCTTCTGGTAATTAATCAGTCCATGACTATACATTATAGATTTTTAATAGGACTGACTACATGCAAATGAAAATAGATATTTAATTTGGATAACATAAGCATAATGACGACTCATTCATTCAAAGCCAAACTAAACATTACTATGTGACATCTAGCTAGTAAAAATTTGGGTTCCTTTGTTCTTTGGGGAGTATGTGGTATAAACTAATTACATAAACTCTTATATAAATCTGTTAAATGAATTTCCAGCTAGGTTTTGAGTGGTTAAATAATTCACATTCAGCTTTAGAATTTATTTTCCTTCTTTTTTGGGTGGCTGGAAGACAGAAGTGTTCGTGAGCAAATGGACTATCCTTTAGCATAGCCTAGTGGCTGAGAGGCAGTATTAACTTAAATCTCAGAACTACTATCGTCGTTTTTATTAAATCATGTTTTCCTAATTCAAATGTTATTTTCTCAGCCAAAAGAAAGGCAAAATAAATGGGGCTAATAAAGCAAATGACTATTATGACAAATCTACAACCGAAAAGGAGAAGGACGAAAATTCAATTGTCACAAATACGTAGAAGCATTATGACCGGGATCTACCTAGTCTGCATGAAGCTGATTACTTTTATAGTTAAAAGAAAGAAAGAAAAAGAAAACTTCATGAGTATATAACTATAGAAGAATTATTTCACAGTTAAAATTAGTAAGATAAAATTTTAGCTAAATCACTACCATATAAATCTCATAATTCTCTGTGTGTAAAGTCATGCTTGGCAGTTTGAACATTTATTGAATGAATAGATGTTTTGAAATACTTTGAGAGTATCATATATAAAGCTCCTTAATTTACATCATAAAGGTAGAAAAGGCCCTGGGCCCATTGCTTGCTGCAGGGGCAAGACAGCATGTGAGCTTCCAGCAGGAAGAACAGGATAAGCCCCAAGCTGGCTGTATTATTGGTTTCGTGTGCTTCCCTGTAGAGAGGACCGGCCAGGCATTCAGGGTCTGCTGTGTGATGCCTACGGAACCTTTCAGTCATACTCTTAATGTTCAAGTGTGGCATTTGCTCCTAAAGTGAAATGACTGCACTCTAATGAAGTTGAATTATTTTGTTTATGACTTAGGGTTTATTATCTTCAAGTAGTTTAGGGGACAGTCTGAAGACCAAAAGGAGGAAAATCTTATTTTTGTCAAAGTGGCACTTACTTAGAGAGGGTCTGGACCTTCCAAAAAAAAAAAAAAAGAAGTCTGGTTTTTTTTTTCCAAGGAAAATTGATTCCTCATTTTAAATCGATCTTTTAGCATTACTTTTGGTAACATCGCAGCCACAGTTCCCCATAGAGACTGTGTTTGAAATGCCTGAAAATCGTTGTACGCCCATGATCATGGGGAAGGTAGCAAATGAACTTGTTTTAGTCAGATAGACGTGTGTTCTGATTATAAAAAGAATCATCACCACAATTTAAATGTTCATTAGTACCAGTGTTAATGACATGAATGGAGAGCAAAGGGTTTGCAAGTATTAACATTTCTAATCATTCATCCTGGAATCATTTATATCCTTAAGGAATAGTACGCTAGTATTAAATCAGAGGAAAAGCACATCTTATTTTCATAATTTTAAAAAAGGGATGTTCATTGCCTTTATAAAACTATGAGTATCTTTTAGTGTCTTTGTTTATTTCATGTATCAGAACTTATGAAAAAAATTTTTTTTAATTTCTTTTGACAGTAGATTAGAAGGGCATAGCAATAGAACAAAAGTAAGAGAAAATTTGAATATCAGCTCTTTCCAGCTTTGTGATGTTGGGAGCCTTATCCTTTCTGCCAGTTAGATTGATCTTTACATTTGTCTTTAACCACTTCCTCTTCACCCATTGTAGCTAATACCTCTCTCTCTGTAGTCTTTCCCACAGATAAATCCATTCGTTCTGCCAACCCCAGTTCAATCTCTATTCTAACAGCAACAACAACAAAAAAAACAAAAAAACTGTTCAGTGACTTTTGTACTGATTTTCCTGTTTCACCTGTTTTCCAGTGCAGTCAGGAATTTAGGAATACTATTTAGTATCTCTACTAAAAAACTTCTAGTGCTTCCCCACTGTCTGTAGGATTAGAGTTATATTTTTTAGCCTGGCATTCAAATTCTTCAAAAACCTGTCCCCATCTAGTCTTTACAACGTTTTCTCCTTTCCATACCCAACACAAACCCCCAGCTTCAACCAAATAGATCAGTTGGTATGCACTGAACATGCTTTTACTAACACAACCCTATTATTTCCACTTTTTTTTATTAACAAACCCTGCCAGTCTGATACTAGGTTACACATTTTCTCACACTAGTACAGATGTACCAAGAAAGGTAGTTTGTTAATCTAACTTCCTCTTGAGCAGAAACTCAGCTAACCCTCATCACTTCATCTCCATGCCCCTGGTTTTGAGGGAACTGCTGGAAATCACTCAGATGTCCATTTTGATAAAATGAATAAATTTATAGAAAGGTTTAACCAACAGATTGACTAAGTATATCTGAGAGAGTGATAGTGTTAGGTGTGTTTGTAGTGAAAGATGTGAATAATTGATGAAATGTTTTAAGGCATAATGAAAACTACTAAAGGACAATGTAATACCATAGCAGTACAACTTTGTTGCAGTGGCTGGAGTGTACAACCCGGCTGTAGCCCCATCACTGTGTACTCCTGGCGTAAATTTCTTAACTGCCTTGTGCCTCAGTTCTTCACTTGTAAAGTGGAATAGTAATCACCTATTTCACAGGGTTGCTGTGAGGGTTAAATGAGTATCACTAAAGTGCCTGGCACATAAATGTTCAGTACATTTTAGCTGTTCTCAGTAAACAATAATTAACTCAAACTATGATTTACAAATAAGTGCCATGTTTGTTCTCAATGAAAGATTCTTTACATTTTATAGTGCTTTACAATTTTCAGAAGTTTCACACATGTGAATGCCGTGTTTTAATTTTATGATATAGTATTATATAAAAATAATTCCTGTGACTGAGATTTTCCTATTACAGTAATAATATATATTCAATATAAAAAACTGGAATTATAAGAATCAACATAGACGTCACCTCATAATAACAACTTTAAAAAAAAATCTTAGGTATAAACAACATTTGAAATCAACCATACTTCAATAAAATTTTTTTTAAAATAAAGGAACTGGAGAGAGAAAAAGAATCATAAGTATTTAAAAGTTAAAAATAAAAGTGCTTCTCTTTATTCTCTGACCCCACCAGCCATATCAGCAATTTTGTGCATGTATCTTTGTTATGTTAATATATTCAACTTACAGTAATTTATTTTAATATTTATTTATTTGGCTGCATCGGGTCTTCGCTGCGGCACGCGGGATCTACCTTACGGCACTCTTTGCAGCGCGCAGGCTCTTCGCTGTGGTACGCGGGCTTCTCTCTACTTGTGGCGTACGGGTTTTCTCTTTTCTTGTTGTGGCGCGGGCTCTGTAGTTTGCAGCACCTGGGCTTAGTTGCCCCGCAGCATGTGGGATCTTAGTTCCCCGGCCAGGGATCGAACCTGCGTCCCCTGCATTGGAAGGCGGATTCTTTACCACTGGACCACCAGGGAAGTCCCTACAGTAATTTTTGATGTCTCATATTCCACCACTGTTATTTTCTGCCAACATCAACCACTCTATGTATTTAATGTTCTGACTGTTAGAGTCATATCATGAATAAATGTGTTAAAAATTATTTCTTAATTAAAATTATCCCTACTACTTGCATTCCTACAAAATCAGTTGGTTTTAATAGGTTATGTAAAATGAAAAGTTGAACTTTGTGAGACAGAGCACAAGTTGCATTAATGACTGAAGGGTAATGAGTGAAATGAAAAATTACTAGGCAAGGAGGAGAAAGTGTTTATCCTGCTACCGAATATTCAGTGAATGGATTAGCTGCGATCTTGCCTTTAACGTTTCTTGTGGTAATTGTCAGGAAGAGGTATGAAGAATCGTGGGACCTTAATAATATGCCTTGCCATTTTAATTGCCGAGAGAAGCAAGAGAATCTAAATTGCCAGGAGGCTTATTACTAATTAAAGTGTCATTCTACATTCATTCTGAAATAATTAGTTTGAATATCTGTAAGAGCTGAGATATAAATTTACTTCCAAATTCAAGAGCATACCCACAGCAGACTTTGTTAAAGTGATCTGTGGTTGGGAAAGGTTAACAGTCATAAAATTTTAAATGTTACTTTAATTTGGCACAAGTTAATTTTTTATTGGATTGATTATGGAACTTGAACAGATAGAGTTTATAATACTTTAAAACTTAGTATGTTTTTTAAATTGTTATAACACTGAGTTCCTAAATTGTTTTCAGCTTTCTTGAGTATTGATGTTTTTTTCATTTTTTTGTTTTAGCATTTTTCACCATTTGGGAAAAATCTTCTTTAATAAATAATCATGTCAATATTATATGAATTACATGTTCTCTTAACACTCCATGGCAACTTATAAATGTAGTCATATTCAGTGGACTCTTAAAATTCTAGGTTACATCTCAAAAACTTCTGGTTAAAATAAATTCACCTAAAAGGACATGTACTTGAGAAGAGTTTAAACAATTACATGTTTCTCTAGAATTTGAGGCACAGAAATTCACATACTCATATTCGTCATTTCATGGCACACTGTCACCAGCTCTTCCTCTGTTTTACTTTTTAGCCCTTTCATCCCTGGTCCCATCTCTTACTCTGCTCCTACCTGCATAGGTGTCCATCCTGTATTGGACAGTGTATCTTTGAATGTTAGGTAACCTTATAAAATATGTTTTGTATGTGTATGTCTTTTAAGTTTATATATTTTGTGCTAAAGATATTCAATTTCTTATGTTTTCATTAAACATTAAGTATTTAAGACCTATGCACACAATTATGCTTATATTATTCTAGGTCATTGCTTCTTGATATTATGTACATTCCATAGTATTTATCATATTTTACTATGCAGTCCTCTTATGATGACCACCCACCCGAACTGTCTCCAGTCCATCACCATACACAGTGCCCCCTTGATTGTCCTTGTTCATGTCCACTTGTAGGCCTATGTCAGAATTTCTCCACCATACGTAACCAAGAATCAGATATACATACTTCTGTTGGTTTTAGCTGTTACAGATGCCCTCTTGATCTGTTATCTGATGGATAACCTTGTTGAACAGAAATGCTTGGTAGTCAAATTCATCAGTTTTCTTTCTGTGTATTTGTGCTTTTGGAGTCATTTTAAAAGTATCTTTTACCCCTAAGTCACAGAAATAATCCCCTTCATTTTCTTCTTTTAGGTTTAAAGATTTATACTTTTATGTCTTTAACCCACATAGAGCTCCCTTTTGGAATGGTGTAATAAGAAAGGCCTCTAACTTTGTTTATTCAACAAGCCAGTTTTCCCACACTAACGTGTGGAAGGCAACCCATCCTTCCACCTTTACTTTTGCGGGATAGAAGCATAGTACTGATTTAAAATTTTATACTTTTATGTCTTTAACCCACATAGAGCTCCCTTTTGGAATGGTGTAATAAGAAAGGCCTCTAACTTTGTTTATTCAACAAGCCAGTTTTCCCACACTAACGTGTGGAAGGCAACCCATCCTTCCACCTTTACTTTTGCGGGATAGAAGCATAGTACTGATTGTAGTAAGCTGACTTGATCAATTCTCTTACTCTAACAATTTATTTTGTTGTAGTTTTTCTGTAGGTGATTGTGTCACCTGCAAATAATGGCAGTTTTTTCCTCTTACTTTGCTGTCTTTACTCTCTCTTTTTCTTGTCTTATACAATGGGCCTAGGCCTTGAATGTTATGTTATTTAGAAATGACAGCAGGCAAGCTTGCCTTTTCCCAGTTTTAGAATAACTAAATCTGTATTAGGGTTCTCCAGAGAAAAAGAACTAGTAGGACACACACGCACACATGCACGTGTGTGTGCACTAAGAGACTTATCATAAGGAGTTGGCTGTTGTGATTATGGAAGCTGGCAATTCCAAAACCTACAAAGCCAGTGGTCCAGTTCTAGTCCAAAGACTAGAAGCTGCTGTAGAAACAGGAGGAGCCAATGTCCTAGTTTGGAAGGTTTCAGACAGGAATTGCCAGTGTTCCAGTTTGAAGGCTGTCAGACAGGAGAATTCCCTCTTACTCAGGGGAGGGTCAGCTTTTTGTTCTAGCTAGGTCTTCAACTAATTGGATGAGGTCCACCCTCATTAGGGAGGGCAGTCTACTTTATTCAGTCTACTGATTTAAATGTTACTGTCATCCAAAAATATCCTCACAGAAACACCTAAAATAACGTTTGACCAAATATCTAGGCACCCCATGGCCCAGTCAAATTGACATAAATTAACCATCGCAATATCTAAAATTTCTTTTATTAAGCACAATGATTGCTTTATGTTCTTGATATACAGCTTTACAAAATTGTTTATCAAACCATAAATTGTTCACCTTTATCAAATGCTTTCTGTATGTCTATTAAAGTAGTAATATTATGTTTCTCCATTAAGTCATCAATATAGTGATTTTCATTGGTAGGTTTTCTTTTTTTTTTTTTTTTTTTTTTTTTTTTTATGCGGGCCTCCCTCTGTTGTGGCCTTTCCCGTTGTGGAGCACAGGCTCCGGACGCGCAGGCTCAGCGGCCATGGCTCACGGGCCCAGCCGCTCCGCGGCATGTGGGATCCTCCCAGACCGGGGCGCAAACCCGGTTCCCCTGCATCGGCAGGCGGACGCGCAACCACTGCGCCACCAGGGAAGCCCGGTAGGTTTTCTGATGTTCAACCATCCCTACGTTCATGGAACACAATGTTTTATTATTGAAACTATTTAAAATTAAATGAAATTTAAATATTCTCATCAGTTTATCTGACTGCTAATGAGTTTGAGTAAATTTCCATTTGCTTTTTAACTAGTTGGGATTCTCTTCTGTAATTCATATATTCATCTCCATTGCCAAATTTCTCATCTCTGTTTATAGGTGAAATTGGCCTACAGTTTTTTTCTTTTAATGTTTTCATTTAGTTTTAATATGGGGAATCAAAGTTATGTTAAATCTCTTTAAACCTCTTGGGCAGTTTTTTTCTCAATTTTTTTCTTTTTCCTTTTTATTAAAATAACTTGTATAAGAGGGATTTTCTGTCATTGGAAGTTTGTTAAAAACTTATCTTACAACATACCAACTAGAATGGCCAAATTCTGGAACACTGGCAACACCAAATGCTGGAATGATGTGGAGCAATAGGAACTCTCATTCATTACTGTTGGGCATGCAAAATCGTACAGTTACTTTGGAACACAGTTTAGCACTTTCTCACAAAAATAAACATATTCATACCATATGATCCAGCAATCATGCTCCTTGGTATTTACCCAAAGAAGTTGAAAACTATGTCCACACAGAAGCTGGACATGGATGTTTATAGGAGCTTTATTCATAATTACCAAAACTTGGAGGCAACCAATATGTCCTTCAGTAGGTGAGTGGATAAATAGTGGTACATCCAGCAACAGAATATTATTCTGTGCTAAAAAGAAATATCAAACTATGAGAAGACATGGAGGAACCTTAAATAAACTTAAGTGAAAGAAGTCAATCTGAAAAGGCTACATGCTGTATGATTCCAACTATATGACATTGTGGAAAGGTAATACTGTGGAGACAATAAAAAGATCAGTGGTTGCCAAGAGGTGGAGGTAGGCAATGCACAAATAGGCAGAACACGGGATTTTTAGGGCAGTGAAAATACTCTGCATGATGCTATGATGATTGGTATATATGTATCATTACACATTTGTCCAAATACATATATTGAACAATACCAAGAGTGAACCATGTCCTAAACTATGGACTTTGGGTGATTGTGATGTGTCAATATAGGGTCATCAGTTGTAACAAATATACCACTCTGGTGTAAAATGTCAATATTGGGGAGAATTTGCTTGTATCGAGGCAGAGAGTGTAAGGAAATTTTCATACCTACCTTTTAATTTTTTTCTGTGAGCCTAAAACTTTACTTAAAAAATTAGATTAGGGCTTCCCTGGTGGCGCAGTGGTTGCGCGTCCGCCTGCCGATGCAGGGGAACCGGGTTCGCGCCCCGGTCTGGGAGGATCCCACATGCCGCGGAGCGGCTGGGCCCGT
>NC_041218.1:28627828-28629107 GCF_002837175.3 Physeter macrocephalus
GGGAGATGCCACAGCAGAGGGAGGCCCACATATCACAAAAAAAAAAAAAAAAAAAAAAAATTAAATTAAAAAAACCTTATTTGAATATAAATGTATTCTTAGTTGATTATATTTTTATGATGTATTCTTATTTCTTGCAACTCTGATATGTTTATATAACTTATATATTTATATATCATTTGTATAATATGATTGATATCACTATTATATCAATTTACAGTTTACTGAGGCATAAAGAGGTTAAGGAATTTGACCAAAGTCTTATAACTAGTAAGTGACCCTGATTTAAACCCAATTTTGTCTCATTCAAAATTTTGTCTCATTCAAAATTAAACCCAATTTGCTCTCATTAGAGCTTGTTCTCTAAACCACCAGACAACATTGCCTAAGAATATGCAACACTTTTCTCAAGTGATCACCAGGTGTTCACAAAACTCAAATGGCACCATAGGCCAGGCAAGCCAAACAAAAGTGTGAAATGATTAAGCTTTAAGGTCAGAAAGAGTAGAATAGTCAGGGTTAGTGGAATCAAGATAACAGGCCCTACAAAAAGAAATTCAGAATTGCTTTTTGTGATGCTGGACTTTCGGAGCATATCTGCAGCCCCATTTGGCCCATCAGGTTACCGTGTGCATCTCTTGGTTACAGGAATTATCCCTCACTATTCTTACCTTTGAATAATTGTTGAGGCTTTGCTAGTTGCCACATACTCAGAAATAGCATTTATTTATTGTCTTAATGAGTAAGGAACCTTAGACAGTCACATATTTTGAAAGTGATTTTAAGAGAATGAAAGGAGTTAAAAATTAATGCACTTTTCTTTTTTTAAACCTCCTTCATATGTTCTTTTAAAATAATGAAGTCCCTATTTATGTACACTGCTATTATTCTGCCATCTAATCAGATGATCTTTTTCATTGCCTCCTCTGTGATTATCTGACATTAAGGTTTTAGAGGTATGGCCCTGCTAGTTATTGAATAACTAATTTGCAAACTCTCAATATTAGGGTCTTGATTTAGGACATAATTCAGCATCAGTCTGGTATTTATTCATACTCTCAGAGTTGTGTCAGTCTACAAGCTTGGCATGGTGCATGTCTTTTTTTTTTTTTGGAGTATAATTGCTTTACAAAGGTGTGTTAGTTTCTGCTTTACAACAAAGTGAGTCAGTTATACATATACATATGTTCCCATATCTCCTCCCTCTTGCGTCTCCCTCCCACCCTCCCTATCCCACCCCTCTAGGTGGTCACAAAGCACCGAGCTGATCTCCCTGTGC
>NC_041218.1:28629403-28648055 GCF_002837175.3 Physeter macrocephalus
TCTGTTGATGGACACTTAGGTTGCTTCCATGTCCTGGCTATAGTAAATAGAGCTGCACTGAACATTTTGGTACATGACTTTTTGAATTATGGTTTTCTCAGGGTATATGCCCAGTAGTGGGATTGCTGGGTCGTATTGACTATCTTAATAAGTAAATTTTAAGCCTGTGTCTTTGTTGTAAATTATATTCAAAAAAGCACATCTTTTAGCCAAGTGAATATATTTGGCCCCTCTATGGGGTTACTTTGCTAAAGTACATTTAGATACCATGTTGAGAAGGCTTTGTTGAAATAGGCTTTCCATGTTAAAAACTTCGAATATTCCTAGTTCAAGGAATTTACCTTAGTACAAAAGCAGATGGTTTTGATTGTTTAAAATGTAATATTAGGAAACAAAATTGCTCATGTTAAAGTGCTCTAGAGTTTAGATAAAAATCAAAAACATCCCTTTAAAAGAATTCAGATACAATAAATAGAATTTAGATCACCAAATATTCAAACTCCTAAACTGGTAGCAAATTAAGTAACACACAGGGCTGGAGATGTGAATATTATATAATGAAGATAATAAAGGAGTTGAATGTGACGTGCCTTGGGTGCATGTTAGTAGCTAATTCCAATATGAATGCTTTGCAATCACTTGCTGGTTGAGATGCGTGTGTTCAGCTAAATGGAAATCTTGGACGTTCTCTCATACACCCCATTATTTGTAATTGAACACCTGATTTCTATCATGCAACAAATTAACATCTGCACTGGATCTTTTCTGCATATGGATACAATGATTAGAATTTTGCAGATAGGCAGATACTTGAAAACAAAAAGACAACAATTGTGAATCACTTCCAGCCATAATTTTTGATTACATATTGAGAATCGTTTAATTATCTTACTCCATTTAATTAGCCCTTCTACTTAGGTCAATTGCTTTTTTTTATTAACATGACATGTTAGCGGTTTGTTAATTGGCATGAAATAACATGAGACTTTTCAGGGTATTTTGTACGAGAAATACACGGGCCTAAGGAAGCCAGGGGAAATGCGAAGAGGTAAATGTATGCATTAGCTCCCTTACAGCATGTAGCAGTGCCACCGAAGCCTGTGTTCCTCGGAACCCTTTGAATTTCTGTCCTTCCACTAGGCAGAACGGGTTCATGTGGGCAGTTTATGAAAATGTGAGACTGTGGATATACATTTGAAATAGATGTCACTTTTCTGAAATTAAGAGAATGATGAAAAGTGAAGAAGAGATGGAGATACACATGTATATAAATAAATGCTAGTAGGGGGGAGGAAGGTAGGCAGAGAGATACATGCATGTAAGAAAATTAAGAAAAAGATTTAGTCAGTATCAAGCCTTTAAGCCCCAAGCCTCTTCACCAGTGTTTTAGGTTAGAAATAATTTTAATCCATCCGCAGTATCCTTTTCGTGGCATTGACTAAGGTCCTTTAATTTATTGATTCCGTATATGCCTGTTGAAGTAAAAAAATATATATATATCTAATTCAGCTGATAAGTTTTTAAATGAATTAGAGTGCTACAAAATGATATAAAAATTGCTATGGAGTGTACTGTAAAGATACTATTAATTACACCTAGGAAGAAAGATTGATTTTTCTTCCTAACAATTCCTCCAGGGTTGTGGCACAAATAGCCGCACTGGGGAGGCAAGTGTTTAGCCAGAGCCCATTTAAGCACCTTGCATTATATTCGATCATTTAAGTACAGATATTTTCTTTCTAAACCCTAAATGAATGCCTACTGCAATCCCATCACAGCTTTGAGGAGCTGTGTGATGGGGAGAATAAAGAGCATAGAATAATACTGGTTTCTCTGTGATTTCTTTATATTCTACTTGATTCTAAATAGGTTTTTGTGCTTACTTCATGCCAGCGTAGAATTTAAGCACTAAAAGAGATCTGGGGATTACTTGACCCAACATTAGAGTTTTATAAATAAAACACTGAGGGAAAGAGTGGTAAGCCTTTCCGAAGTATGTGTGGGTGTTTATTCCGTTAACCTGTCCTGAGTGTATCCTGGCAAATGCAAGCATAAATTTACCTAACTCCCTCCCAGTGAGAATTGTTTTCCTTTCCCGTTAGTAACATTTTCATGCA
Source organism: Physeter macrocephalus (assembly GCF_002837175.3). Taxonomy (NCBI): domain Eukaryota; kingdom Metazoa; phylum Chordata; class Mammalia; order Artiodactyla; family Physeteridae; genus Physeter; species Physeter macrocephalus. The sequence continues at coordinate 28,631,521 of NC_041218.1, forward strand.
CTTGGGGGCACTATGATCAAATTTAAGAAGAAAAGGGGAAAATGTTATTTTGTTAGGTTTATTTCAGTTAGAAAAATTGTTCCTAATACTACTATAAGGAAACCCTAACTAATTATATACTTTTAGGTAAAATACCTTTTAAATATATGCTCGAGGTGGCTGAAGTTTTTGTTCAAGCTTCAGAATAGGTATAGATTAACCAGTGGTTGCTGTGTGGTGTCTGGACCAGGAGTATCCGCCTCACCTGAGAACTCGTTAGAAATACAGATTTTCAGGCCAGCTGCAGTGGATCAGAAACTCAGGGCATAGGACCCAACGATGTGTGTTTTCACAAGCTCTCTGTGCATGATTTCGTTGCTTGCTAATAACACTGGCGAAGCACTGGATTAGAGTAAGTGAATGTCGACATGCTTTAAAAATTTCTAACTGTTAAAAATCATTAGGTTAAAAATTAACTTATCAGATGTGCTTGAAATGTGAAAATGTTTCTCGGGCAAGTTTTCTCTCCTACATTAACAGTAAGTGAGTCTAAATCTATTTTTTTGTTCGTGATTATACAGCTGGGTCCATATGAATCACAACAGTTAGTTGATTAGCCACTTTCATCCCCTCTCCCAAAAAAGAAACCAGTTTTAATCATCTGTTTTATACTATGTAAATAAATAAGCCAATTAATGGAATTTCTCAAATTTAACTCCTTGTTTTAGTAACAGGACATGACCTAGATTTTAACATAATACTGCTAACAGTGTTACGTCTTAATAGTATCTTTATATTTATTATAAGGGCTGTTATACCTATTGGGTCATTTGATCCTAATGATAACCCTTTAAGGCAATTAAGAACCAATCATTAGCTCTATCTACAGTTAAGAAAAACTGAGGCTCAACTGAGAACAGTTTCAGAATTCTTATCTAAGTGTTATATTAGTGTAGGGACTATGCTAATTCTCTATTTAATAAATTAATTTTGTTCCTCGTCTCTGAGAGTTAGTGGAAACTACTGGGAGAGAATGCCTCTTCCCTTAAAAGAACAACTCCAAACCTCCAACGATTTGAGTCAGGTAGGAGAATCTTCTGGAAATATGGTGACTGGACTGTGAGGTCGAGACCGAGTTCTCCCCTCCTGGAGATATTCTCTCACATCCTTCCTCCGTCCTGTGCTAGACCTCAGACATGCCCTACCTGCATCTCGTTCTCTTTTTCTCCCACGATAGACTTCCCTTCCTATTTCTCTTTGGTCAGCTAGAATCAGGTAGAGCTTGTGAAAGTCTTCATGCTAAGGGAGAACAAATAAGAAAGTAATCACAGAGAATATAAGAAACTACCAGTAAAGCTTGCCATTATTCTGTAGATTCTGACCTGTTTATCTACCGTCCTGGGATACTAGGGGGTCTATCCAAAAAGCTGGCCCTAAATGCACAATGTCCTAAAATGCACAATGCCATCTATGGCATTTCAAGCGGGTCTCCTGCTATTTTGCTCTTAGTCTTTTCTGCAAATGAAGACCCCTACATTAACACCCAGCGCCAGGGAGCGGCCTCCTGTTTAAGTAAGTAAACCCCTCTCATTCACAACCAGTCCAGCAACTACGACAGGATGTACCTCACCCAGTGAACAAGGAGTGGTCTTGATATTCCTGTTCTGAGCTCAAGACCACCTTCTCCATATATGAGAGGTTAAACCTTAGGTGAAGAGAAGCATTTTATGTATATATCAGTAGAAGCTGGGGCCTGTTCCCTCACAATTAACGACAACTGTGAAGTGAATCTTGTAGCAAAGTCAAAGTATATTCAGTGAGTGTTGCTAATTAAAACTTAAAGGTGGTCCTTAATATATAGTTTCTATAGTATTGAAAGTATCGGAAGTTGGTTATAAACTGTATGTTTCCTGTCGTTTGTAGCAATAACTATACCTACCTAATAGGATCGTTAATGAGTATTAATCAAGATAATATATTTAAAATACAAAGTACAATGCCTGGAATTCAGTAAATCTCAAAAAATGAAATGTAACCTGTAATAAAGAAAACAGTGATGAAATGCATTGTGAATAGTTACCTGATATGAAGAATATCAACATAGGATGTGTGCTATGACGGGGTATATTCTGATGTAATATTATAGTCTGTCATGCTACTCACTTTTTTTGTTTTTTGTTTTTGATTTTTTAAAATTTCAGATTGATTCAAAAGGTTAACTTAAATGCTAGCAAAATAAGTCTAACTTATTTAAACCTTTTTAAATTTCAGACTTTATTGTTTAAAATTGCCTTGATATTTACTAGAATTCTGTTTTTCTCTTTAGAGTTCATAAATACATTTTAATTTTATTTGATGATTAAGGATCATTTATTCACCTCTGGTCATCTGTCTGATTCTCTCTGACTTATAGGTACTCCCATGGTAGTTTATCTTCACTATTCATTGTATTTTCTACCTTTTGTTAATGTTTATGGTGAGCATATCTTCCGTCCTAAAATGCACAAAGTAAATATAAATCAATTATCACTAAGGAGCAGCAACTCCAGCATATGTCTTATAGTCTCTGCAGTGAGGGTTTTTATTTTTTTTGTCTATTTCCTGTAATTATAGAGAGAGGAAGGGGTAGGACCTCTCATAAATTGAAAATTATTTGGATTCTTAACAATTACAGTTACAGTGTAATTTATGTTAACTTTTTAATAATCCATGCATCCCACTAAAAAGCAGATATATATGTGCCTAAAACTGAATCACATCCCACACCCAGAGATGTAATTATGATATGGACCTTCAAACAAGATTCTCATTTCTTTTGCTAGGAAAAAAATAGCCTGCCTTCTTAATTGAAAATGAACAGATCTTAAATTCTTCTGCTTTAGTTGGTGCCCTCATACGGAGAGAGGGGAAAAAAGCTATTTAGAGATCATTGTCTTCTGTGTACTGATTTTTTTACACTCCATATTATTATGGTTGTGGTTATTTATTAAGAAACCGCAGAGATACCTTCAGAATGGTTTCACTTCTTTTCTGTGAAGTAATCTTGACATTCTACAAATTCATCTGACAATTCTAGTCTTTATCCCTAGCTGTATGACTAAATGGGAGAGAGCCTATGCTTATATTCATTTTAAAATTAGGTGTTTGTATGCTTTTTAAATAAATAGTAAAATGGTTGTATAATCTCCTTTCCTCCGTCTGTGTTTCTCTCTCTTCCACATCTATTACTTTTGCTGGTGGATTAATAACTCTGTCAAATTAAGATGGGAATATTGACTTACTTGAACTAACGTAGATTTGTGTTGTTTTGCGGAAAAACGTGCTGATTTCCTGTACTGACACATGCAAGAAAGAAAAGGGCCAGATTTTGTTCCAGTGTTGCATTTTAGAGGGAAGTACCTCGCAAGAATCTTTGGAAATGGTGTTAAAGTTGTCCTTTGACAAAAGTAGTAATATATTTCTCCAGTAGATGGTGCAAGCATCCCCCCCAAAAGACAGTGTTTTTATCTACTGAATGGAGAACTTGATAATAAAGGTGGCATTATTTAAGTAGTATTAAGTAATCTTCAAGACGTTTTCTTTTTTTAAAAAATGTAAGAAAATGTTAGAAGGTGAAGTGGTAGTTCATTTTGGACATATCAAACTTGTCAAGACATTTTATCACATTAATACAGAAAAACTTTAATGTTTAGCACTATATGAATGATCAAAGATGTCACTAATGTTGGGTTTTTTTGTTTTTTTTTTTTTTTTTTGCGCTGTATGCGGGCCTCTCACTGTTGTGGCCTCTCCCTTTGCGGAGCACAGGCTCCGGATGCGCAGGCTCAGCGGCCATGGCTCACGGGCCCAGCCGCTCCGCGGCATGTGGGATCTTCCCGGACCGGGGCACGAACCCGTGTCCCCTGCATCGGCAGGCGGATTCTTAACCACTGCGCCACCAGGGAAGCCCACTAATGTTAGTTTTAACCAAAAATATCTGAGACTTGAAATTCTGAATATGTTTTGTTAAATGTCCAAGGTTTTTTTTTCTATTGACTATCCTGATTTCATTTTTCTTTGTATCCTGCATTCATAGGCAGAAGCATTGTGTCTCTAGTTTAATAAGTAAGTAAGTAAATAAGTGGAATTCTTAAGCTTTAAGTTAAAGGAGAAAGAGAAACATTTTACAAGTGTAGCCCAATGAATCCCAACCTGATTGTACATAGCCCTCTTATTACTGTTACCTTTATTTTGTTATTCATTCTCCTCCAAATAAATAGATGCATGTGAGAGAGAAACTGAACATCGAAGTGTACTTTTTCATAGCAGTCTAGAGTTTTTTAGTAGGTTGATAAGTAACAGTTTCTTAAGAACCTAAGGAATTCAGTAGCTGGGAAAGATAATACATGTACTGTATAGAAATATTGCTTTTTTCTGATGAATGAAAAGAACTAGGTGTTTTGTTGTAACTTGTATGATATTATAGTTATACTTCATTGTAGGAAAATGTATACTTAAATTTTTGTGCCACTCTTCAAAAGTCTTTTTTTCGTAAATGGGAAAAGTTGAAGAATTCATTGCCACTCTCCGCAACCTTTTCCAAAGTGTCCTTTAAAAAGTTAGATTGAGGGGCTTCCCTGGTGGCGCAGTGGTTGCGCGTCCGCCTGCCGATGCAGGGGGGCCGGGTTCGCGCCCCGGTCTGGGAGGATCCCGCGTGCCGCGGAGCGGTTGGGCCCGTGAGCCGTGGCCGCTGGGCCGGCGCGTCCGGAGCCTGTGCTCCGCAACGGGAGAGGCCACAGCAGACGGAGGACCGCATACCACAAAAAAAAAAAAAAAAAAAAAAAGTTAGATTGAAATAGTTTTCAGTATATACTGCTACTACTAATATCATAAAGATGATGATAATGATGATGCCTTCATTTACATTATGCTTTATAATTTCAAAGGCTCCTTTACCCACATCATTTAACTAGATTTTTGTAATGACACTATCTGTTATAATCAGAACAAATATTGCTATTTCTATTTTACAGGTGAAAAATAGTGAAAGTCACACCAGGCACATAGCAGTTAAAAGTTAAAGAGACTTTAGAAAATCATTCATTCGTTTTCCCTCTCACTCTCTCTTTCTCTGTCATTCTTCTCTCTGTCTCTCATATTTTCACTCTTTCATCTCTATTTGGAAAAAGCTGTTATTCTGCACCCCAATATTTGCTTCCATGTGGAGGAATATCCGTGACAGTAATACTCCTGGCTTCTCTCTACCCCCCCCCCTTTTTTTTTTCTTTTTTTTGGATGCACCTGATTAGTTAACTTGAGAGCAGGGACTGGGCATATGCATAGGTCAGCCCTTTCCACTCCATTTGTCCCTGGAACACTTGTTCAAGCAACTGCATGCCGCTTCTCCCTGTGTGAGTTTGTCGGGGGCGGGATCTCCACGTGGACAGGCGTGGCCTGACCAGCTCTGTCTGTCACTGGAGTGGGGAAAGTGTGTCTGATAATAATACTGAACCTCATAAGGGAGCCCACTTCTTACAGAAATAAGCCACATTCTTCAGTATCATTGTTATCACTAATAAGGTGATCTTTTAACTCTTGTTAACAACTCTTTGTCTTTAGCCAGTTTGCTTGGAACTCAGGCAAAGAAAAGAGGTACTAAATTATTGGGCCTTCTCAAAAACTCCAACCATGTTTGTATATCATGAAAGATAAAATATGTATAGATACATACATTATATATATATATATATGTATATTAGAGGGAGTTAGAAACCTTTAGACATAGAATATATTCTATTGCCTTTTAACTTAAAGGCCCCTGTGATACTGTGACCTTGGGGTCATTTTCAGCTGTGGTTCAAACTGTCTTGCCAGAAACCCTGGGAGTCCCTTTCGTGACTGATGGGCTTGTAGGCGAACTGGACTGCACCTCGGTTCCTCCTTTCCCAGCAGCCGCTTGATCTTTCCTCTGTGTTCAGAGCTTCTATATTAAGTTAAATATCAGGATAAAATTCTGCTGCTAAAACTTTGAATACTCTTGATTAGATAAATATGAAAATACCAACTTTATGGAAAATCCAAAGTCTGTCTAAGGCTTTTTTTTTACATTTGTATATATTCTATAAATTTTTGCTGAAGATTTACTTTCTTCATTATGTTCTTATAATCATTCCTAATGACAAGACTAGAAATAGCCAGTCAGTCATTCCAAAAATGCTTATGGAATATCTGCTGTATAAAGTCACAGGGCTGAGACAGGGTGGTGAGTGTTAACTGATGTATGTGGTCCTTACCCTCCCGGACCTTACTGTGTTGTGTCGGAAATAGACATTCATCCAATGTGCCATGCCATACCCCATGGCAGGGCTGTGGAAGGAATGTCCACATCCCACCAAATACATGTAAGAAGGGTGTATGACCTCATTAGGGATGTCAGGGAGGGCTTCTGTGAGAAAGTGATCGTTGAACTCTGAGGGATGGGAAGAAATTGGAAACTTGAGAGGTGAGAACTAAATGAATTTAAATTGTTGGAAATGGATGGAATTGTAAGATATGTGGGACTGATGGGGTAAGACAGCCAACACACGAACAACCAGGGGAGCAGCGAGAACTCAGGGTAGGTGTCAAAAAAAAAAAAAAAAAGTATCAAAGGATCTCAGCACAGGAATGTTCCAGATATGAGCTGTCTTGGAAATGTCTGGGACCAACTAATAAGTCTAGAATTCAAGAGCAGAGTGTCAGAGAAAGATTAGCAAAAGAACAAGAGCAAAGCTGCATCCTCAGCCTGGAGTGTTGAGCAGCTGATCAAAGCAACCACTTAAGCTCAGAGGAACAGGGACTGAGACGCTGAGGCCAAGGTACAAGGTTAGAGCTGGCCGGACAGCAAGGGGATCTCACTGCTCAGCCCAAATCTTGACCCAGAACTCACAATCCTCCTTGATGGCAGGTAAGATTGGTCACAGAGCACAAAGGTGAAGTTCAAGTGATACAGTTTAGGTAAAACAAGGCTGTTGCAGGATGCTGAGTGTCGGGAGGAATTCAAATACCTTTACAGGTAACTCACATGAAGATAAATTAAAGATGGACATAGACAGTTTGTTTTCTCAATTTTCAGAGCCCTCCAAAAATGTCCTCATTAACTAAGACCAGAGAATAACGTTATAGAAAAAGAGACCTTTCTGGAGTCAAACATAATCCATGGCGATTATGATCCAAATTTTACAGAAAACTTTTTGCTTTCAAATATAAATGTTTGTAGATTCTAAGTAAAGCAGTGTCAGAAGTGAAGAGGATTTTAAAAAAATATTTATTTATTTGTTTGCTTATTTATTTTGGCTGCGCTGGGTCTTAGTTGCAACATGCGGGATTTTTTTTTTTTAAGTTGCAGCATGCAGGCTTCTTAGTTGCAGCATATGCATGCGGGACCTAGTTCCCTGACCAGGGATCGACCCCGGGGCCCCTGCATCAGAAGCACGGCGTCTTACCCACTGGACCACCAGGGAAGTCCCTGAAGAGGATATTTTTAATCATGATCAGGAGATTAGTTAATTCTGAACAGAATGCAAAAACCAAGTTATATGGTTGTAGTGCTTAAAGACTCGTTAGCAGTCATCTAGTCCAGCTAACTTCCCAGAGTGTGTGCTGGAGAGCGTGACTCCTACATGGTCTTCTGTGAGAGAGAGCCTGTAATTTTGGAGACGCTGCCTGCACTATTCTCCCCCCTCCTGTCCTTACTCCTCAGCGTCTCATTTCCCAGGTCTATTACAGGCTCTTACTAGTCTTCACACACAGAACACTTAGCTTTGTTTAGCTCGGTATCTCTCACATTTATGTGCTTGCCAGACCCGTTCTGTCTTTGTGTACTACTTCTTTCTATCCAGATGTCCTGAGACACACAGTGGAAAACACTGAATCCCAAATTATCTTCTCGATGATTTTCTTTTTAGAGTGTGTGCAGTGTATAAAATGGGCATTTTATGTACGTATTTCACTTGAATGGAGCCTAAATATGAAGCAGGTAGGACAGCTATATCCACTTACAGAAGAGGAAACTGAGGCCTACAATATCTGTGTTAACTCAGGACTACCTGTACTGTATATACAGTTTAAAAGTGTGTGACCATTTTGCATTGCTTTAGGAATTTTGTGCCCCCAAAGGGAAGGTATTTCCAGTACCTTCCAATGCCTTATAAGTAATATGTACTCTGATACATGCATAAAAGCCTTTGCTAAAACTTTTGTTTCCTTATTTCCAAACCATTTGCATTTTCAGGGCGAGGAAAGCTTAAGGGATTGTATCACAAAAATATCTAGGAGCGTCTAAGTAAATTATTTCATTTTCGTCATCACGTGTGCCAGAGGTTTTTTGCTAAATGGTGCGGAGCATCCTTCCCTTTGGAATGTGTCATAGCCCCTAGAGAGTCACATCTTCATAGCATCTACCCTCCACCCTTCTCCCAGGAGATGGAGGCATAGGCTTGACTCTAAGCAAGTTTGCCTGGTTGGGGTAGGTTACTCAGTACATTCTTGTGACATTTTTTCCCTCTTATCCTCTTCTGAGACATTTTATAATCAACTCGGAAAGCTCACTAATTTTAGCAAGACAGTAAAGTTTCTGCACATGCAGAAAAGTATTATTATATTTCGAAGGACATTTAAACTGAGGAAAAACATGAAACCATGCCTACAAAATATGCACTCTGTAGTACAGTATATTAGAATGAGACCCTAACATATTTGTATAACTTTCTAAATTACCAGCATTGGTAAGATCATGAACCATTAAAAAATTTGTATTGGGGCACTTTTTCTGCTAATTGAGATATAAAAGGGTACTGAGGATCAGTTATCAAAAAATATAGGAAAAACTGCCTTTATAACAAAAGATTTCTCTGTACAGTTTGACTTAGTTCCATGGTTTGGCTTGTGTTCAGCTGTTTAAAACTGCTTTTTGTAGAACTGCTTATAGTATAATTTACCCAGATCAGTTTTGTTTCTAGGTGGTAGTGCATTGCCATTTATATTAGAACACCTCCTTTAAGAGTGGTCACTTGTAGATCTTGATGTCTTAATCTGAGGGTGGAATAGGGCTTTATGGTCTTCTCATCTTGGCAGTTTGCCTATATTCATATTCTAGTTTGTGAATAGCAAGCCAGTTTTTAAAAAATATTTATTTATTTGGTTGCACTGGGTCTTAGTTGAGGCTCGAGGGCTCCTTAGCTGCAGCATGCGAACTCTTAGTTGCAGCATGCATGTGGGACCTAGTTCCCTGACCGGGGGTTGAACCCGGGGCCCCTACATTGGGAGCGCAGAGTCTTAACCACTGTGCCACCAGGGAAGTCCCAGCAAGCCAGTTTTTCAAGGATAGCATTTATACCTTAGACTGTTAGACTTAATCTGAAAATGCTGATATGAGCTCAAGTTTAACTCCCATCTAGCTGAGATTAAACTAGCAGAAGATGAGACTTCTCAGAAAAAGGGTGGGGGGAGGCAGTTCATGTTACTGATTCTACAAAATGTGATACAGAAAAAGAAGAACTACATTTTATTCCTTTGCTGTTACAGGTCTCCTGCTGACATAGCACACGCATTTTAACTTCTTACTCAACAACAGGAGTTTCTGATTTTTCATCATTCATCATTTCTTTCAAAATGTTCTGTGATTTTGTTTGGTGATGATCCTCTCCTTGCATCCTCACCTCTTGTTCTCTTTCCCATAAGAATTCAGGAAGTATATAAAAGCCAACTGGAAAGTATTTACTTCTAGGTTTCTTAATGCCCAGGTCACACTGTTGTTTTGAATCAGTTTCTTTTTCTCATCCTTAGCTGAAAACAAAACCAAAAAAAAAAAGAGGCTTAATCTTGTGGGGTTAAATAAAGGAAAGAATGTAGTGAAAGAAGGAAGATTCCTTTTATGCGGGGAAGCTGTGAGCGCGGACTGTGCAGGGAATGACTGAAAGTGCCTGAGGGCATTTGGTCCCTATTGGTTTTCACATCAAATGCAGTGGTGCCCACGGATAGGCTGTATTGTTGTCAGTTAAATGGGATCATGAGTGTCTGAAAGGTGTTTGAGAATGAACCGAAAATCATTTTCACAAGTGGATGATTACTTCTGCCACATGTTAACCGAACTCTATCAGAATGGCCCAGATTTTTGAGCCTGCATTAATTGCTCTTTCAACCTTGACTGAGGTTTCTCTTTAAGAAAGCCCTTTCCAGGACTAAACTACTCTATATATTGATTTTTTTTTCTTTCTGTATTTTTCCTTGAAAAATGAAGGCTTGTAGAAGAATAGGCTTTATCATTCAACATGTAGATTGATGGTTCCATTTCTTTGAATAAAAAGCTAGAGTCATAAGTGATCTGCCAAGAGTAATAGTCATTTTTTTTCAAGCACCGAATAATTCCCAGTTTCTGTATACAATTATGTTTTTCAAATATTCATTAGTGATGATTTTTCACCATAAAGTAAAACCATGAACTCCCACACCATGGACTCCGTGCAGATAAATCATCATATTCTCCTTCCTATTAGAACTGTATGCCACCACTCTAATTGAAACTAAACTACAATATTTAGTAATATGTCTGGAGAATTTGTGTGTGTTGAAGTGTTCTTTGAACAATCTTCAAGTTAGAAAGGTTTTATAAGGTGCTTTTAAAGCGTTTGGATAGATGAGTTCTTTATTTCATATTACCATTTTCTATTTCAAATATGGCCTAGAGAATATTAGCTGTTTCTTTACTATACTAGAAAAATATAGGGTGTATTGTAGTTTAGACATAGTGAGTTATGAAGATGAGTTAAATCTCGGTTTTTAAAACTAATCAAAATGAGCTCTTGAAATTTCACTAACTTTTGTGACTATATATATTAGCAAATAATATATAGCATTTATAGAAAATGGCTTAATTTATTAGTAAAACTAATTTCAGAGGTTTTTTGGCTTAAAGGAAGGCAAATCACAGAATGTTATATGGGAATCTGTTTTTTTTTTTAAAAAAGTACTCAAAGGGGTACTGAATAAAAAACAAGCATTTAAAGTAATTTTATTTTACAAGCATTGCAATGTGAACATGTGATGAAATGTAAATATCTATTTGAAAATTCAGCAAAAAGAAGCTTCATAGTTTACCGATTTTTGCTTTGCTTAAAGATTATTTTTACCAAGCTTCATTTTACTCAGTAAACATATTGAGACCATTTTATTGGTAATAGAGTAATGTATGTTGTTAATGATCCATGTATCTCTACAGAAACGTTTTTACTCCTGTTGTCACAGAACATTCTGATGGATTTCATTAAGACTCTGCTTTTGTTTGTCCACAAATGAAAACTTTTAGAAGCAACTGTGATATGTGTTCCAGTTGGCTTCTTAAGTTAAGAAGTCTCACGTTGAGACCATGGAGGTTGTATAATTTTTAATATTAAGTATTGAGATTCTCTAATGACCATATATAAATGTGATGTAGTAGATGAAAAATAATGACCTGTTTGCCTTCTTGATAGTAACTGTATTGACGTAAGGTTTGGCTATACCAAAACTTTTCTTTTCTCTTTTTTTTTTCTCTTTTCTTGACATGTTTCATAACAGCCTGGTACATAATCTATGTCCATACCATATTTTAAATATACAAGCAAAAATTCATAAAGTTCATTGTCTCTTAGCTTTGATATTTGAGGATAGAGCACGACCTAAGAATAGTTAGAAATAAATGCCAAAAAAAATGTCGTAGGTGAGTGGAGCATTGATAACACGTTATTTTGTTTGGTGCCTTGCTTCCTAGCTGATTCCTATGTTTCTTTGGGGGAAATAGTACTCGCCATTAGAAACAGCCCTAGAAGAGGGATTAATACTTTAAGATTATTGCTGTATTTATACTGATTTATAAAACCAAATGCTTCAAGGCTTTACTCTTATGTGTTAAATCCGAGCTTTGTGTCAGTGCTGCTAATTTCTTTGTTACCTAATCCCATGTAAGAAGAGAAGATTTTAAAGTTAAGCAGGCAATTTTTTGTTCAAAGGGAACAGCTTCTTAATACCTTACTTAAGTTGGGTGTATTGATGAAAGCAAACACTTTAAAATAGTATCTGAGCAGTTATTTTTAAATAACCCAAAATACTCTAGTTACATGAGTATTGTGATGTATTGGAAATATTTCGATGGAAAAAGTGTTATATTTAGTATCAGTTTAGCATTGGAAATATGTGCTTTTGAACTGTGTTACATACAATAGACTATATCTTCTGTCCTCATTTAAATAATCTTGAATCAAATTTAACTCCGATTAGGGAATTTTTTTCCTAGGGTCGTACTCTAATATAGAGTACTGGAGAATGTAATATGACTATGACTGTGAAAGCTGCTGGTATGTGTTCCTTTCCCATCCATTTCTTTGTTGTTGTTTTTTTTGGCCATGCCACCCGGCTTGTTGCATCTCAGTTTCCAGACCAGCGATGAACCTGGCCCCCTGCAGTGGAAGCTCAGAGTCCCAAGCACTGGACCAGCAGGGAATTCCCTCCATCCATTTCTTAGTAACTGAGATAATTTAACAAGGGTGAGAAAACATGTTTTATTTAAAATCAAATTCTGTAGGTTGATGAAAATGAATCATGTTGAAAGCCCCACCAAAACTAAAACAAAAGACTTGCTTTTGGTTTGCTCTTTAAAACCTCTTTAAATAAGGTGACAAAAATTCACTCATTAGAGAATGTTGGTCTCATGCTGTGTGATAAATATTTATTTTATTGGGTAACATTGTAAATTGTCACACAAAACCCAGTTAAATGTGTGTTCCCAGTTTGCCTGATATTTGGCAGGTCTAATTTACATACTCTGAAAAAAAACTTTTTTAATTTCAGATAATCCTGCAATTGAGAGGAAGCTAGTAATGACTCAGCAGGTTACTAAATATTCAGGGAGAATAGAGTTGCAGAGCAGACCGCACCCCCTTAACAACATTCCTATACGAGCCAAGGTACTCTCTCTGTCCCAGGTGACAAATGCACTTCTTGGATGATGTTCTCTACACCTTTATGGGGTAGAATCAGATTTCATAAAACTTTAAAAAAATGAATTTTTCCAGAGTTCAGACAGCAAGAAAATAATATTAATAATAGATTTCTTAAATTCTAAACTATTTTTATGAAACAGAAATAAGTGACAAGTAAATAACTCTCAAGGATTTGTTTAATCATCACTATTGCCATTGTATGTCAAATAGATTTGGTCCTACCAGGTGCACCTTCTCCTTTTACAGAACTATGCAGTTATAATTGATGTTCACGGTAATGACCCCAAGATGTTTATAGGGTCCTTTTCTAAATCGTTAAAGAATGATCAAATTATATTTTATGACTATTTGAAGTCAACCTATTGTATACAGATTCTTTAAAAATTCATTATAGATGAATATACAGTCTCTCTATATAGAACAACTCATTTTTCAGTAATCATTGATGTATAAGTATAATGAAATGAATCTATTGCCTAGTATAACATAATATGTTAAATGTAACTTTAGTGTATTTTTCTGAAATTAAAAAAAACTTATTGGATTTTTATCCATAAAAGAGCTAATTTATAGCCTAACACTCAACATTAAAAACAACAACAACAAAAAATGGAACTCTGAATTCAACAGCAGTGCTAGGCATAAAGATGAGTTACGAGAGAATGCATCAGGAGTGATGAACTGGGTGATTGGGACTGACATGTATACAGTGATGTGCATAAAACTGATGACTAAAAAAAAAAAAAAAAGACCCAATGCAGTCAAAAATAAAATAAATAAATTCAAAAAAAAAAGAATGCATCTTGATTTTTACAGATGCTTTCTGATAAATGGATTATCTGATTGTAACCAAATATTCAAATGATTTTGGCTCCTTTTTCCTTACTTTCTTTACACTTTAATCGTCCGCTGATAAGACCACCCACCTACAAAGAATTTAGACTGCTCTAAATATCAGAACTTGAGAATAGCTTTGAAAACTGGAAAACCCATTTAACTATTAAAGTTTATAGGAATTCACCACTGTACTCAAGATAAAGTGACAAAGATCCTCATCTTTGGTCTATAGATATTCAACTTAGTCATGTCAGAAATATTGTTTATGGAGCTGTAATGCCCACATCCTTCAAATCCTTAATGAAAGTGATTTTTTTCTAATGATAAAAGTAAGATGAGGGCTTCCCTGGTGGCGCGGTGGTTGAGAGTCCGCCTGCCGATGCAGGGGACACGGGTTCGTTCCCCGGTCCGGGAAGATCCCACATGCCATGGAGGCGGCTAAGCCCGTGAGCCATGGCCGCTGAGCCTGCACGTCCGGAGCCTGTGCTCCGCAACGGGAGAGGCCACAACAATGCATCAGGAGTGATGAACTGGGCGATTGGGACTGACATGTATACAGTGATGTGCCTAAAACTGATGACTAAAAAAAAAAAAAAAAAGACCCAATGCAGTCAAAAATAAAATAAATAAATTCAAAAAAAAAAGAATGCATCTTGATTTTTACAGATGCTTTCTGATAAATGGATTATCTGATTGTAACCAAATATTCAAATGATTTTGGCTCCTTTTTCCTTACTTTCTTTACACTTTAATCGTCCGCTGATAAGACCACCCACCTACAAAGAATTTAGACTGCTCTAAATATCAGAACTTGAGAATAGCTTTGAAAACTGGAAAACCCATTTAACTATTAAAGTTTATAGGAATTCACCACTGTACTCAAGATAAAGTGACAAAGATCCTCATCTTTGGTCTATAGATATTCAACTTAGTCATGTCAGAAATATTGTTTATGGAGCTGTAATGCCCACATCCTTCAAATCCTTAATGAAAGTGATTTTTTTCTAATGATAAAAGTAAGATGAGGGCTTCCCTGGTGGCGCGGTGGTTGAGAGTCCGCCTGCCGATGCAGGGGACACGGGTTCGTTCCCCGGTCCGGGAAGATCCCACATGCCATGGAGGCGGCTAAGCCCGTGAGCCATGGCCGCTGAGCCTGCACGTCCGGAGCCTGTGCTCCGCAACGGGAGAGGCCACAACAGTGAGAGGCCCGCGTACCGCAAAAAAAAAAGTAAGATGAGTTCTCATACATTGTTAATGACGATGAAAAATTGTACAGCCATGGAAAACAATTTGGCAGTTTCTTATAAAGTTAAACACACTTTCACTGTAACTCAGTAACCCCAATCCTAGATATTTACCTAGGAGAAATGCAAACATGTGCCCACAAAAAGACTTATGTGTACATGGCTATAGCAGCTTTATTTACAATAGCCAAAAAGGTGGAAACAACTCAAATGTCCACCAACTGGTAAAAGGATAAACACATTGAAGTCATACATTGAAATAAAAAGGAATGAACTCCTGATACAAAAGCTGAATCTCAAAAACTTTATACTAAGTGAAAGATGCCAGACACCAAAGGCTACATACTGTATAATTCCACTTATGTGACATCCTGGAAAACAAAAAACTATAAGGTCAGAATTCAGATCAGTGGTTGCAAAGCTGCAGATGTGAGGAGGAGATGGATCATAAAAAGGCATGAAGGAACCTTTGGGTGGGGGGGTGGAAGTGTGCTATAAATTCATTGTGGTGGTGGTTACATCCCTCCTATTTCAAGTTTCGTCCAATTATATACCTAAAATGGGTGAATTTTACTTTAGGTAATCTACCAGTAAACCTTACTTAAATGACAACAACAACAAAAAAATGGAAGACATGCTCAAGATAGAAATTGTAAAAATGGAGAAAGGCGTGAAGAAGAAAATAAAATTTATCTTTAATCTCACCAGCCAGATACTCACTTCAGGTTTCCCATTTTGATACATCTTTCTGGATTTTTTCCCCATGCATACAGTATAAGTTCATGTGACAGCTTTTTTAAAACAACATTATTATGATTTACCGTATCATTCTTTCTGGCCTCACTTTTTTTTTTAACATCTTTATTGGAGTATAATTGCTTTACAATGGTGTGTTACTTCCTGCTTTATAACAAAGTGAATCAGTTATACATATGTCCCCATATCTCTTCCCTCTTGTGTCTCCCTCCCTCCCACCCTCCCTATCCCACCCGTCTAGGTGGTCACAAAGCACCGAGCTGATCTCCCTGTGCTATGCGGCTGCTTCCCACTAGCTATCTGTTTTACATTTGGTAGTGTATATATGTCCATGCCACTCTCTCACTTTGTCCCAGCTTACCCTTCCCCCTCCCCATGTCCTCAAGTCCATCCTCTGGTAGGTCTGTGTCTTTATTCCCGTCTTGCCCTTAGGTTCTTCAAAACTTTTTTTTTTTAATATTCCATATATGTGTGTTAGCATACGGTATTTGTTTTTCTCTGACTTACTTCACTCTGTATGACAGACTCTAGGTCCATCCACCTCACTACAAATAGCTCAATTTCGTTTCTTTCTATGGCTGAGTAATATTCCACTGTATATATGGGCCACATCTTCTTTAACCATTCATCTGTCAACGGACACTGCGGTTGCTTCCACGTCCTAGCTACTGTAAATAGTGCTGCAATGAACACTGTGGTACATGACTTTTTTTTTTTTTTTTTT